>NW_005355081.1:305816-319769 GCF_000412655.1 Myotis brandtii
GAACACAAACACATACACACACACACACACACACACACACACACACACACACACAGTGGAAAAAATTATATGCTTAGGAATTAAAATAAATTTGGCCTCAAACTCTATCTCTGTCATCTACAAACTGCGTGCAAGTCACTGAACCTCTTTCAACCTAATCTTCTTTACCTGTAAAATAGAAATGATAACAGCTATTTTTAACATCTGTGTATTTTGTAGGGAAGTTATTTAAAGATATATTAATTCATTTTTTAAAATATATTTTTACTGATTTCAGAGAGGAAGAAGAGGGAGAGAGTGATAGATACATCAATGATGAGAGAGAATCATTGATTGGCTGCCTCCTGCAGGCCCCCTACTGGGGATTGAGCCCCCAACCTGAGTATGTGCCCTTGACCAGAATCAAACCTGGGACCTTTTAGTCCTCAGGCCAATGCTCTATCCACTGAGCAAAACCAGCAGGGGCTATTAATTCATTTTAATTAAAGTTAAGTATATAGGTTAGATTACTGGGGATAACAACTCAGAGCATATTTAACTTTCAAATCAGGAACAGGATATGGAATGAAAAAGCAAAAAAAACCCATTTTAATCAATACAAAAGATAAGACAGATTTTTAAAAGTATAACAAAAGCATGGCAAAAAGAATGATAGGAAAGAGGATGATAGAAATAATCCAAATATGTCAATATAAAATAAATATAAGTACTTGAATTTGGTTGTTTCTCTTGTTAATCTCACATGTGGATTTAATGATTAGACCAGCCAAAGAACCGTGCAGGGTGGAGAAGTTTCCTCCTCCCGCCAGCGGTTACAGTGAATTTCCTTACTCCTGTTCGTATCCCCTTTGTACTTTGTGACCACGTTGTCCAAATAGTTATAAAAGCAAGGTGTCAAGTATTTTGTACACATTCACCAAATTATGTACATGCCAGGGAATATAGCTGAAATAACTTCTGCATTGTTTTGTTTCTTTTACTTTTGTGTTATTTGTTATTTTTTTTCAATGCACGTGAGCATACAATACTTTATTTGGTATATTTACAGTATAACTCTTTTCATAGTGGGTGTTTTTGCTATTCCCAAAGTAATATATATATATTAGTTTATTTCTATACCAAAGTGTGAAGTAGACAGGGCAGCTATTATTTTTACCAGCAGTCATGAAAGTATCACTAAAGTGTAATGCCTGGGAAGTAAAATATGTAAACGGTGTGCATGCATGAACACAAACACATACACACACACACACACACACACACACACACACACACACACAGTGGAAAAAATTATATGCTTAAAGACACATCGAAATTTCACATGGTTTTATTATTATACACTAGGGGCCCAGTGCACAAATTCATGCACCTTGAAAGGAAGTGTGGGCCTCAAGGCTGCAGTGGGCACAGGGGCACGTCTCGGCCCATCCGCCATGCCCCAGATGGCCCCTCCTGTGGTAGCCCCCAGTACCCTGTCTGCTGGCAGCCCCGCTCCTGTGAGCTGATGGCACCGGCCCTGCTAGCACCCACTGATGGTGCCAGCAGCGGGTGTGAACGGGGCCAGCGCCATCAGTAGATGTGAGCAGTGGGGAGGTGGAGAAGCCCTCAGGGATGATCAGGGCCCAAAGCTGCCGCTCACACCCGCTGATGGCACCGAGCAATCTGGACCGGCACCAGGCATCAGCAGTGGGTGCGAGCAGCAGCTCCGGCACTGGCTGTGGGTGCGCGCGGGGCTATCACTGGCAGCGGGTGCGAGAAGCAGCTGCAGGCCCCGATCACCCCTAAAGAGCAGGGGGAGATGGAGAAGCCCTGAGGGGCAATCGAGGCTGAAAGCAGGTGTGAGTGGCGGCTCCCATGCCAACAGCGGGTGCAAGCAGAGCCGGCGCTGGCAGCGGGTGTGAGTGCCTGGCAGGACCATGGCACACAGGAGCAAAGAATTTTCAGTAACCACCAGAGTCTTGCCCTGATGACAGCAACCAGCACCCCGCCTTGGTCTGTTGCCCCCGCTCACCTGCTCCACCATCCCACCACAGCCGATGCCCATCATGTTCCACACATGCCCCCTGGTGGTCATCGCACGTCATAAGTGACCGGTTGTTTGGTTGTTCTGCCATTCAGTCTATTTGCATATTAGGGTTTTATATGTATCAAAGTAATATATATATATTAGTTTATTTCTATACCAAAGTGTGAAGTAGACAGGGCAGCTATTATTTTTACCAGCAGTCATGAAAGTATCACTAAAGTGTAATGCCTGGGAAGTAAAACATGTAAACCTTTTGTGTTATTTTTTATTTTTTTTCAATGCACGTGAGCATACAATACTTCATTAGGTATATTTACAGTATAACTACTTTCATAGTGGGTGTTTTTGCTATTCCACAAAGTAATTAAAATATCTCTGCCTATGTCAATTTTCTATTGCTGCCACAAAAGTTGCCACAAACTTAGAGGATTAAAACAATACCCATTTATTAGCTCATCGTTTACATGGGTTAAGAGTCTCAGCACAATAAGACTCAGCTTGTTTGTTTGCTCTGGTTTTCACAAGACTAAAATCAAACTGTTGGCTGGGCTGCATTTCTTTCTTTAAGATTTGGGGGAAAAAGTGCTCCTGAGAGCTTTCGGGTTTTTGATAGAACTCAGGTCTCGGAAGGTGAAGGACAGAGATCCTCATTTTCTGTCTGGCTGTTAGCCAGGGGGCGACCTTAACTCAGAGAACCCACCCCAGTCCTTGGATATGGCCCTTCCTTTCTCAAACCAGCAATGACACCTGGAACCCGTCTCATGTGTGGATTCTCCTTGACATCCCTGTTCTCTGCATTTTCCCAGACTCCTCTTCTGCTGCATTTTACTGATTTCCTCCATTTCCAGCTGCTTTTATAAAAATTGACAGATAATTTACAGACAAAATGCTATTAGTTTAGGTGTAGATCACAGTGATTTGATATTTATATACATAACCAAATGATCTCCACTGTAAGTCTACTTACCATCTGTCGCCATACAAAGTTATTACAACGTTATTGACTGTATTTCCTATGCTGTACATTGCATCCTCAGGATTCATTTATTTTACAACTGGAAGTTTGTACGTCTTAATATCCTTCAGTTATTTTTGCCTGCCCCTCAACACCTCCCCTCTCTGGCAACCACTACTTTGTTTTCCTTTTTTTCCTTTATCTATGAATCTATTTCTATTTTGTTTTGGTTGATTTGTTTTAATACTCCATATAGAAGCGAAATCACATGGCATTTGTATGTCTCTCTCTGATATGTTTCACTTAGCATAATATCCGCTAGGTCTATCCATGCTGTCACAAATGGCAAGATTTCCTCCTTTTTATGGCTGAGTAATGTTCCCTTATGTATATGTACCACCTCTTATTTATTCGATCATCCATCAAAGGGCACTGAGACTGTTTCCAGGTATTGGCTACTGTATACAATGCTGTCATGAACATAAAAGTACACTTATCTCCTCCAAATAGTGTTTTCATTTTCTTTGGATAAATACCCTGATTTGGAATTGCTGGATTTTATGGGTGTTCTACTTTCAATATTTTGAGAAAACTCCATATTGTTATCCCCAGTGGCTGCCCGGTGTTATATTCCCACCAAAAGTATTCACTTTTCTCCACATCCTTGCTATATTTGTCTTTTTGATAATAACCATAAAGGGTTTATGTTATTAGACTGGGCTCATTATCTAATCCAGGACATTCTTCCTGTTCTAAGATCATTTATCCAAATTGCATCTGCCACGTCTCTGCTATGTAAAATATCATATTCACAACTTCCTGGCAGTTTATTACTTATCTCTGTACCATCTCTTATTTATTCGATCATCTATCAAAGGGCATTGAGGCTGTTTCCATGTATTGGCTACTGTATACAATGCTGTCATGAACACAAAAGTGCACTTATCTCTTCCAAATAGTGTTTTCATTTTCTTTGGATAGATATCCCGATTTGGAATTGCTGGATTTTATGAGTGTTTGATTTTTAATATTTTGAGGAAACTCCATATTGTTATCCCCAGTGGCTGCCCGGTGTTATATTCCCACCAACAGCATACAAGTATTCCCTTTTCTCCACATCCTTACTATATTTGTCTTTTTGATAAATAGCCATAAAGGGTTTATGTTATTAGACTGGGCCCATTATCTAATCCAGGAAGAATCTAATTCTTCCTGTTCTAAGATCATTTACCCAAATTGCATCTGCCACGTCTCTGCTATGTAAAATATCATATTCACAACTTCCTGGCAGTTTATTACTTATCTACTCTTAAGTACTTAAATTCACGAACCACGTTAAGCTACATATTTGCACCAAGTTAAGCTACTTATTTGCACGAACCACGTTAAGCTACTTATTTGCACCAAGATTTCTGAAAGACATTGAAACACCTAGGTTTTCTTTTTCCCCCTGAGATAAAATTCCTATAAAATGGTGGCTATTATACTATATACTTGCTTTTAGATAGCAAAATACAATTGACAAATCCAAGTGTGTATGCAATTGTGTTTATTTCATAGTCATTCATTATGTTTCATGAGTTGATACTTGGTATAGTTTCCCAGAGAAGGAATGTGTGAAATATGTGTTCCTGCTCCTGTTGTTACTGCCTTTCACTGTTTTCTGATTAGTGAGAAATTCCAAACTCAAGAAAATTCTGAATCCATACATCACCTTGTCCCAAGGCCTACAGATTTTGATATGTAGCTATACTACCACAAGGCATTTATTTAAAGTAAGCCATTTCCCAGTTTGCCCATGTTCAAATTCTTAGCACTTGGTTACTTCACAGGTAATCCTGAGGGGAAAAAAAAAACATTCTGCAGCCCTGTTTTGAAATTATGTAATTCATATGACATACAGCTAATCAAAACTGCAAAACACTTCATTAAAAGGTATGCATTTTCCTATTGATAATAACACACCCCAGTGAAGATAACAATTAGATATTTATTCTATTGTTTTTCTATATACAGTATATAAAAGGCTAAGCAACCGTCCGACCATCCAACCGGTAGCTATGTCATGCAATGACCACCAGGGGGCAGGTCGTCTGACCAGTAGCTATGATGAGCGCTGACCACTAGGGGGCAGACGCTCAATGCAGGAGCTGCTGAGCTGCAGTGACTTGGCAGCGGCAGTTCTCAGGTGATGCACCCCGGAACCATAGAGGAGTGAGACCACATCTGGGGTGCATCACCTGAGAACCACCAACTTACAATCTGGGACCCCTCAGCGAATGTTGAAGAACTGGTTTCGGCCCGATCCCCTTAGGCCAGGCCGAGGGACCCCCACCTGCCCTAGGGACCCAACTCACTCCACAGATGCCTTTCGAGCATGGCGCTGCCCCAGGTGCAGCTGTTGGGGGAGGAACACAGGAGGTTGGCTCCAGGGTGTGTCCAGCCCATCTCAGCCAGTCCTGCCCAGCCAGCTACCTTCTAATTAATTTCCTCTAAATGTGCACAAAACCGTGCACCGGGGCACTAGTCTATATATATAAAAGCCTAAGTGACTGTTACGACTGGACAACCAGATGACCAGATGACCAGCTGGTAGCTCTAATGTGCACTGACCACCAGGGAGCAGACACTCAATGCAGGAGCTGCCCCCTGGTGGTCAGTGTGTGCCCGCAGCCAACCTCCTGCAGCTAGCCAACCTCCCACGGTCCCTCCCCCCAGCCAGCTGGCCCCAATCAGGACTGGACAAGATGGCTCCAATCGGCTCTGATCGCCAGCCAGGCCAAGGGACCCCACCATGCACAAAACTGTGCACTGGGGCACTAATCTATATACATAAAAGCCTAAGTGACTGTTAGGACTGGACAACCAGATGACCGGATGACCAGCTGGTAGCTATAATGCGCACTGACTACCAGGGAGCAGACTCAATGCAGGAGCTGCCCCCTGGTGGTCACTGTGTGCCCACAGCCAAACTCCTGCAGCTGGCCAACCTCCCACGGTCCCTCCCCACAGCCGACTGGCCCCAATCAAGACTGGACAAGATGGCTCCAATCAGCTCCGATCGCCAGCCAGGCCAAGGGACCTCACCCATGCATGAATTCATGCACTGGGCCTTTAGTATATAATAAACAGAGTTAACCATGAAAATTGTGCATTTTTTTGTTTTGTTTTACTTGTTTTTTTGTTGCTGTTGCTGTGTGAGAAGATACAGAAGATTTAGTAGAAAACTCCTCATGGAAGTAAATTGAGACAGTTCAATTGGAATAGCGCATATATTATGATTAATGAAAGATTAAGTTAGCTGATGAAAGGAAAGCTAGGATGCACAGAAAGTCTAATAAGCAAAAAGACCATTAACAAGGGACAATTTCTGAGAGAATGTAGAATTTACCCTAGATTAAATATATATGTATATTTGTTTTCCTCATCTAAATTCTAATAATTTTAGTAAATTGCTGAGCTCCAAGAAAAATTCTGAAGGTGCTTAAGCTTTTATCGCCATGAAACGTTTAAAGAGGGTTTCCAGTGTGGAATTTGCAATACTCTTTTGCCTAATCAATTTTCCCACTGGCTTCAAGTAGAGTTTGTCACACTACAGTCTGTGTCATTCACTGGCCAATAAGAAAACTCATATTTAGGCTTAGATAAGAGAAAAGAAAAGAATGATTCCTGAGATGCTTTGATTTTTTTATGTAATTGCATATTTTTATATTAGAATTTTGAGAACCAAAAACACAACATTTCAACTTGTCTGATCATATATCAGCACTAATAAATACTTATAAGTATTATATTACTTTTGTATAATGTGTTAATATTTATACTCTGAGAAATGCATATATTTCCCCAAAAAGAGTATTACTTCTGTTGTATCATTGGAGCCTAATGCATTGGAGAAGAAAATAAATGAAGGTATATAGGTAATCAGTGCTTCCTTGAACCAGCCTAGGCTATTTCATTATATGCTCCAGTTTTTATTGCCCTCTAATCCCAATTTGTAATCAATTGGAATTTCCAAGACAGGAAGTAAAACTTAATTTTTCTGAATGACAGGAGTGCCTGCTGCCTTTTGGGGGAAAAAATCAAAGAAACAAACAAACATTGTGTTTTGCATCCTTTTGATCTCAATATTTGTTAGCATTTGGAACTAACTCTTACTATTACTTCCTTTGTTATGCTGTCAGCCCTATGGTTGCAGGGTATAGATCAAGGTAGATGTCTGAGAGGAAGGGGGGAGCCAAGATTACATTCTGGTAAACAGCAGTTATGGACAATCTACAAAAAAGGGAAAGAGAAGATAGCTCCTTGCAATTCCAATCTCTGCTGCTCAACCAAGCAGACCCAAGGTAACAGCTGGCTGTGAAAGCAGCCTGTGGCCATGAGAGGGAATCATCCTTTTGAAAAAACAAATAGGAAATAATAGAAATGCTTTGAGGGCATGGCAGGAGAAACAATAATACAAGTATCCGTTGCTATATATTTAAAAAAAAACTATTGTAGAATAGCTTTTAAAGAGACCATAGTTAGCCATAATGTTTTTGAAACTGACTTTATTTTTGTTAAATTAAAACGTAATAATAAAATAAATATGCCCAAAATACAAAAATATAAATTACCATTTCTATATAATTTTATAGGATATGAATGAGATGTTGTATAAAATAATAAAAGCGCTAATGAATGAATGAATAGTATTGCCTCTCTTTCGGTCTCTCTCTGCACCAGTTCTAGCACATCCTTTGCTATATAAAATAATAAAAGCGCTAATGAATGAATATTATTGCCTCTCTTTCTGTCTCTCTCTGCACCAGTTCTAGCACATCCTTTGCTATGCATTTTTTTTTTATTTTCTAATATTATTCATTATCTTTTCTATGTTGGCTTTTCTAACCCTAAAAGGCAAATTTCCAATAGACCTTGACAGTTTTTCACTTTCACTTAAGGGGGATAAATGCGCTAGCATGCACACTGATGGAAATTAATTTCATCTAAATGCTCTCAGGCTAGCTATCTGGAAATGTAAATATTCCTACTGTAAATTTTGTTGCCAAAAGTTTCTCATTGCTAGCGGGAGCCCTGACCAGATTGTGAAAAAGCAGCAAAGTCCTAATGAAAATTTTAAAAAAAAGTAATCTGCTTTCATTATCAAATTCTCCATGCGTATCAAGTGCATCATTGTATTAACAGGGAAATCTCTCCACTTTCCACAAAGGTTTACTCTGTAGATTTGCACTAATGTCAAGTGACAGAAAGATGATCACTTTTGATGAGTAAGATTAAGCCCCAGAATGAGGCCTATGAATGATGATGAGTACTGCTTCCCGCAGGGAATTCACAACGGCCAAGTGAAACTTGAGGGATCTTTGAAGTCCCTTTCCAAGAAACAAACACAACAAAACAAGACCTACAGATTTTTAATATGTAAGCTTTTATGACTAACTTCATATGATCTATATAATCTATATTGACTTCTAGTCTATATCATGTTTAGCACTTATTTTTTAATTTTTATGTCTATTTTATTGTCATATGACAACAATGACATAAATAAGATACACCAGTTTCCTTGTGCATTTTGATGGGTTTTGCCAAGTGCGTACAACATTCATGTAGCCACCACCTTAATTATTCTATAGAACATGTTCATAAGCCCAGAAGTTTCCATTGTGCCACAGTGCACTCAATCCAACTCCTGCCACACAGGCAATTACTAGTCTGGGTTCTGCCACTCTTGATTTATTTTCTCTTTGTCTGATACATAGGTGCATATGGAAGCATACCGCACAACCTCTTTTATGTCTGGCTCCTTACCCCCAATACAATAAAGGAGAACTAGGGACGAGGGTCCACACAGACGCAAATTTGGATTTGGTTCGCTTTACCCAGGTGGCACTGCTGGACCCGTGGGAACTAGAAACAAATGGTGTCTAGAGAATTTTTTACAAGGCACTCCATAGTATGGGCCTACTGAGGCATGGAGTTGCTTGCCCAGTATAAGGATAGTACTGGTAACCCAAATCCCTATTAAAATACAAAACATTATTACCCAAAGAAATTTCACTTTAGCCCTTCGCAAGGGTCCCTTACTGTACCCAAGAGAAGCAATTGTTGTTATAATTTTTGTTTCACAAAGGCTTAATTTTGTTTGCTCTCTACTTAATATAAATGGAATCATATGATACCTGCTCTTTTGTATAGGTCTTCTTACATGTAGCGTAATATTTCAGAAATTAATCCCAGATGTTGCATGCATGAGTGTATGAAAAAATCACATTGTTCATACATTCTTCTTTCAATGGGCACCTGGTATATTTACAGTTTCTAGAAACAATAAATAAAAATGTTGTGAGCATTCTTGTACGAGTCTTTTTATAAACCTATGTGTTTATTTTGCTTGAATAAATGCTGAGGAGAGGAATTTCTGGGTAACATAGCTCATATTTGGTTTTATAAGAAATAGACTAAACTCTCACCAAAGTTCTTGAACCAGTTTATAACCTCAACAATAGACAGTGAGAATTCCAGTTGTTCCACACCCTCACCAACATTGGGTGTTGTCATTCTTTTTGAATTTTATTCTCCCTGAAACTTCTTAGAAAATTCTATTTGGTTCATTTTTTCACAGGGTTTTCCTTTTGGTCCTTTTAATATTATTTTACATTTTTATTTAAATTTTCATTATATCCAGGCTTTCTTTAAACCTTGAACATATTTTGTAGTATGTTTTTATTGATTTCAGAAAGACAGGAGAGTGAGGGAGAAGGAGATAGAAACATCAATGATGATGTCTTTTTTTTTTCTAATATTAAATTGATCTGCTGACTCCTGAAGGCCCCCTACTGGGGATCAAGCCCAAAACACAGGCATGTGCCCTGAACAGGAATCAAACTGTGACTTTCTGGTCCAGGGGTTGATGCTCAACCATTGAGCCATACTGACCATCCCCTTGAATATATTTTTTAAAATATATTTTTATTGATTTCAGAGAGGAAGGGAGAGGGAGAGAGAGATAGAAACATCAATGATGAGAGAGAATCACTGATCGGCTGCCTCCTGCATGCCCCCCACTGGGGATCGAGCCCGCAACCTGGGCATATGCCCTGACTGGGAATTGAACCGGTGACCTCTCGGTTCCTGGGTCGACGCTCAACCACTGAGCTACACCCGGCTGGGCCCTTGAATATACTTTTAATAGCTGTTTTAAATCCTTTTGTGCAGTGCTATCAATTCTGCCACTCTGTCTCTGTTTCTTTTGTTCAATATTTCTCCTGGTCATGAGACGTAATTAGTGTTTACATGTCTACTTATATTTGATTGGAAGATGGGTATAGGAATTGTATATTTTTTGGTATTTAGATTGTGTAACCCTCCTTTACAGAGTGATGGCACTTCCTTGAGCAGGCAGTTAAATTATTTGCAGATCATCTTGATCTTCTTGGATTTATTATTATTTTTTGTTTTATTCAGTTTTTTAAGCCCTGTCTAGATAGAGTTACTTTTATGAAATAAAAAGTAATATAAAACAACAGGCATCTAATTTATTGGATTCAATATAGTTCTGAGAAAGTATTTTATGGCGATTATAAAATTACTAGAGGCCTGATGCATGAAATTTGTGCAAGAGTAGGCCTTCCTTCCCCTGGCTGCCCTCTGGCACCTGGGACCCGGGCTTCCCTCCAGCCTCCAGCACCAGGGACCTGCACTCCCCTCTGGCCGCCAGCAGGCACCCAGGACCTGGGTTTCCCTCACAGCCCTGGCTTTGTCTGGAAGGTCATCTGGAAGGACGTTCAGTCTAATTAGCGTATTACGCTTTTATTATTATAGATTACCTGTCACATGCTCTGTTTTTGGTTTTGTTTTATAGAATATTTCTTTTTAAAAAAATTAACTATGAAGTTCAAACATTTAGAGAATGAAAACACTGAGGCCAGGCTATAGGGAATCTCCAAATAGACAATTTAGCATTAGTTTGTTCTGTAGAGAATATTGTCTAAAATACCTATGAACAGATGCTCTGAGTTCCCTGGGACACATGAATATAGATAATAGAACTTAAACTCACTGGCCTTGGCTAAACAAAGAAAAGTAAACAAGTTTGAATGATGTATTTTATGATGGTAAATTAAGAAAGTCACCTCTCTAAATTAAGGACTCCCATAATGACATGTTCTATTTTTATTCTTTTTAAAAATTTATTACTGAACCCGAGTTTCTGCTCTAAAGAACTGGGGATACAGGTGAAGGAGTGGATAAGCAATGCCTGAACATGCCCTCATGCTTACATAAAATGAGGACTGCACATTGTTGAGAGAAATAAAATTTAAAAATGGAGCGGAAAAAATATGAGGACTGCAACCACTTTTTAACAAATTAGAGATGAGAGAAAGTACTATAAAATGTTTTCATTAGCGCTAAAGAGATTGAGACACTTTAGTTTTCCAAGAGCCACCCTTTATAAATATAAAGAACTAGAGCAGTGGTTCTCAGCCTTCCTAATGCTGCGACCCTTTAATACAGTCCCTCATGTTGTGGTGATCCCCAACCATAAAATTATTTTCGTTGCTACTTTATAACTGTAATTTTGCTACTGTTATGAATCGTAATGTAAATATCTGATATGCAGGATGTATTTTCATTGTTACAAATAGAACATAATTAAAGCATAGTGATTAATCACAAAAACAGTATGTAATTATGTATGTGTTTTCCGATGGTCTTAGGCGAACCCTGTGAAAGGGTCGTTCGACCCCCAAAGGGTTCACGACCCACAGGTTGAGAACCACTGAACTAGAGGCTCAGTGCATTAATTCGTGCACCAATGGGGTCCCTTGGCTTGGCCTGCAGGATTGGACCAAAACTGGCTCTCCAACATCCCCCAAGTGGTCCCAATTGTGAGAGGGCGCAGGCCAGGCTGAGGGACCCCACCGGTATATGATTGAGGCCAGGGAGGTACACTGAAGGTTGGCCAGCCAGGGAGGGACTGTGGGAGGGCTCCAGGGTGTGCCAGGCCCATCTAGCTCAGTCCCCATAGGCCAGACTCCAGCAGCAAGCTATCCTACCAGTGGTCAAGTGCACCTCAGAGCAATTGGTTGACTGGTCGACTGTCTGCCCCCTGGTGGTCAGTGCACATCATAGTGAGCGGTTGAGCAGCCTTAGCATATCATTAGCATATTACGCTTTGATTGGTTGAACAGATGACCAGATGACTGAACACTTAGCACATTAGGCTTTAATTATATAGATTACTAGAAGTTCAGTGCACAAAATTCATGCATGGGGGAGTGTCCCTCAGCCCGGCCTACACCCTCTCCAATCTGGGACCCCTCAGGGGATGTCCCACTCACAATCGGACATCCCTCTCACAATCCAGGACCACTGGCTCCTAACTGCTCACCTGTCTGCCTGTCTGATCACCCCTAACCACCTCTGCCTGCCTGCCTGATCTCCCCTAACCACCTCTGCCTGCCTGCCTACCTCATCGCCCCTAACTGCTCTCCCCTGCAGACCTGATTGCTCTGAACTGCTCTCCCCTACTGGCCTGATAGCCCCTAACCGCTCTGCCTGCCTGCCTGATTGCCCCTAACTGCCTCTGCCCCTGCCACTGTGGCTTTGTCCAGAAGGACGTCTGGAAGGATGTCTGAAAGACATCCGGTCTATCCGGGCTAATTAGTATATTACCCTTTTATTAATATAGATTTGATTCTCTGAAACTATGAGCAAGAAAGAAAAGACCAGTGTACATGCATATACAAGGGTGGGCTAAAGTAGATTTATAATAGTTTGTATGGACAAAGACATGCTCAGAGGAAACAACCAACCCTCAATTTACCACACAGTCATTTGATGACTGTTAGTCTGTTACAACAGTAGAGAGTAGTCTACTTTCATTTTTTATTATATACATTTCTCTTGACAACAAACCTTTGCAAAAGTTAATAGAGTTCACGATATTTAAGTTTTAAATGAAAATTAATCTAGACTCCATTAACTGCTAACTTAGGTAATTTTTAAAAAATTGTTTTGCTTCTTTATTTCTGCCAACTCATTTTACAACATATAGTGTTCTTAAAAATATTTGTATTTCAAATATGTTTGCTTCCCCAAACAATAAAGTAATTGCTCTAAAAAATGTACATTGTAGCCATATTTACTGAATTAAAATTTAGTAGCAATTATTATTTTTATTGAGGTCAGGTGTTGTCTAACTTTATGAATCAATATCAGCATTATGAAGAGTACATTATATTATGTAACAAAATGTGGAAATGGTATTAGTATCTTTAGGATATTCCACATAGGAAGTTGCTTGCTTATGTGACCAATTTCCAAATAGAAAAGGCAAATTAAAGATACAAATAGTGCCATTTTAGTACATCTTTGAAACATAGAGAGACAACTAGAAAAATTAGTTTTTGGTTTGTTTTCTTTCTCTGTATACGTGACTGTGTGGGTGCACACACACATGCAAGTATTTTATGCATAAGGTTGACAAAATATTTGTGATATGTTTTTCAGGTTTGGGCAAGATTCTGATTGAATACAAAAGTAGTATGACTAGGGGATATATACCACTCATTATTTTATTGAAAGAAGTGAATTTTATTGGGGTAGATTTTCCACTGTAAAAATTATAGAACAGGGGGTATGCTTATAATTATTTGCAAAATATGTGACCTTAATGATGTGAAAATCAGCCACAATTTTTAAGTACAAAGAATTATTAATATAAAAAGTGTACAACTTACTTTAGCATAAAAGAAATTATAGGTGCTTTAGAGAGTTATCATTGAGAAGAGTATAATAACCTTGTAACAAAGGATGCAACAAAATTACAGAAATTCCAATTGTTTAAAAATCACTTTCTTACCAATCATTCTTTTTTTTTAATATATTTTTATTGATTTCAGAGAGGAAGGGAGAGGGAGAGAAAGATAGAAACATCAATGACTAGAGAAATCATTGATTGGCTGCC
>NW_005355081.1:319918-323153 GCF_000412655.1 Myotis brandtii
CTGTGGATCTAGCCTGAAACCCAGGCATGTGCTCTTAACCGGAATCGAACCTGGGACCCTTCAGTCCACAGGCTGACACTCTATCCACTGAGCCAAACCAGCTAGGGCACCAATCATTCTTTAATATAAAATCATCATGACTTTAAAATTTGTGCATCTTTAATTATTACTTAAATTTATTCAACTATCTATACTTTAGCAAAAATAAAATCCTATGGTTTATCATTATACTTTAGATACATTCATACATACATACATACATACATACATATAATTTTGGTGTGGAAATATATATATATATATCTTTTGGTGAGAAGTAGTCTATAGAATGTACCTCATTTGGGACTTGCTGTTTTTCTTATGATTGGACTGGAGCTATGAGATTTTTGGAGGAAGATCACAGAAGAAAGTAAGCTGCTGTACTCATGACATAATATCAAGTGTATATATATCAACATGACTTCGCTGTTAATGTTAGCCTCACTGTTAATGGCTTCACTGTTAATGTTAGCCTCAATCACCCGGCTGAGCTGGTGTCTGTCAGGTGTCTTCATCTCCACTTGCAGATGAGAACTACTTGGACACTCATGAAAGAAACGTTTTTGCTCAGATAAGACAACACCCCCATCTTCCCAAAACTTTGCAGGACGCTTTCGTTCTTCTAGGAGGTATTTTTTTCTGAGGAAAAGAAACTACTTAATATCATGCATGGAAACAGGAATGAGTGTTCATAGTCAGGGCTCCACGGATACTCTGCTCTTCCCTAGGGCTGCCTTATATCACCAGACTCCGTGCTCCCACTGCACCTCATGGCTGCAGGCTAAGCAAGGGAGCCCAGGAAATCACACACGAAGCCAACATCTCAAAAGCCGTGCTTTTTGAAATATATATTTTATCATTGCCAGTGTTACAGATGCCTCCTTTATCCCCCTCCACCCAACACCTACCCCGCTCCCCAGGTCTTCACCACCCAACTGTCTGTTTCCATTGAAAGTTCCACCTCTGGCGTGAGAAATGTCTCAGGATTTCAAGACAAATCTGTGCTGTCACAGCATTGCTGCTGGGACGCTGTAGGAGGTGAAGGGACATAGCTGTGTGGCCAGTAGAAGGCACCCACCTGTGAGCCCTGCACCCCAGGCCAACGGCAATGCTGCCAAGACCCTCCTCCCTAGCAGACGGCACTCTTGGCTGCACCGCAATGGGAAGCACCTTCTTAGGGAAGCAGATGTCTGTTCTTTGTCCTGTTTGTAGTTTTAACTGTTATATTGCTTCTCATGAAAATAAGTGAAATAGAGTTTCCCAGTATATCATTGAGCATCACAAATGAACAACTAGGGGAGAGCACTGGGGATTAGCAAGTTTATTTTGTCCATTTTCATTTGGATATAATTTTTAATTCACAAAGCTATTCACCATTATAACTTTAAGTAATCCATTACATTGTTCTGGGAACCGCCATCACTGAAATATTTTTAATGTAATTTTATTCGTGTGAAACATTAAATTGCATTGGTAGCACTTTGATCATTCACTCCACTCAACACACTTTTCTAACTGAGATGTCCTTCAACAAGTGCACCTGGTCAAGGTTATCTGTCTTTTGTCCTACTCCTCTATGTTTGATGTTAAAATACAGTAACATTTGTTAAAAAGAAACTGCAATGAGGCTGTTAAACCTTCAGGTTTACCTTGCGATACATCTACTCCTAAAAAGTTGCACTTACGTGTTATATTTGGTGACTTGTTTTGTACTTTATATTCTTTTAGAAAATAAGAACCAACACTAAACTCTTTTATACATACATTAAGATTCCCCATGCCAACTTTCCTTGAAGTACACCTATAAGAATTGTTTTCAAAATTATGTAAACACTGAACAGACACATTTTTGTTTATGAGTTCATTCAGCAAATATGGCTTGAGTGCCTGTTGTGTGCCAAGCACTGCTGTAATGAGCTGGGAATTCGGTAGTAAACAAACCAGAGTTCCTTCCCTTGTGGAGATTATAATCCAGTGGGACAGTCAGACTAAACAAGGAAATAGCTGCATAATGTAACTTCAGGTGGCAAAATGCTCTGAGGGAAAATAATACAGGAAAGAGGAACAGAGGATGCAGGTAGAGTGTATTTTAGACATATCAGTTTTCTATTGCTGCATAGCAAATCACCCCACACTAGTGGCTTACAGTGACACACACAAACATCATCTCACATTATCCAAGGCCAGGTATCAACACCTAGGGTTCACTGGGTTCTCTGCTGAAGCCTCACAAGGTTGTTGTCAAAGAATCAGCCAGAGCTGGGTTAATCGAAGACTCATATCTGTTGGCAGATTTCAGTTCTTGCCACTTTAGAACTTGTGAAGGCAGAAGGAAAATGACTGTAACTGCTTCTTCCTCTTCTAAGGACTACTCTGATTAGGTCAGGCCCACCCAGGGTAATCTCCATTCAGCGTCAAGTATTAGTAACGTAATCATGGGAATTGGAGCCCATTGAATCACAGGTTCCACCTGAAAAGGACAGTACACCCAGGGGTGGAGATCATAGGGGCCACCTTGGAATGTTCCCGATGAGCGACAGGATAGTCAGGGAAGGGCTTTACATGTTGGTCACTTTTGAGCAAAGACTTAGGGAAAAAATCAGAATGAGCTCTACAGAGGTGACTGGTAACAAAATTAAAAGTACATATGGGACTGGCTTTTTTGACTCACATTATATTTCTGTTGGCCAATCCTATGATAGACACAGAACAAATGCTTTATACCAAAGCTGAAAATAAGCGCTCTGTGCATTCCTACCTTACCATTGAGAAAGCTGAGGTTCCAAGGTTTACTAACACCCTCAAGTTCACACAGTAGAATGTGGTGAGATCAGGGTGTGAATCAAGGCGAGGAAAGAAGCTACAGGTAAGGTCACAGGAATACAACCTGTGCTGTCACTCAGGGGACACTCAGGAGCACTCAGTGCTGGGTTTAATGCTCCACTGTCACCATTTTGTGATTCTTAACAATTTTACCTTAAAACTCAGGTTTGTAAGTAAACTTTATGGAGACAATGGAGAATGCACATGAGCAGAGGGGCTGCGTGCTACATGAGTACCTGCCTTTCCGTTCACATACAGCATTGGGGAAGCCCCATGGCACAGAATTTCCATGGACCCATGATGGTGAGAGTTCAGTGAGACTCAACATGAGTACAAGTAAGCTTGCTCTGTCTACCACTAAGTAAGGGGGGTG
>NW_005355081.1:326259-326954 GCF_000412655.1 Myotis brandtii
GCACTGGGATCAGCGGAGCCGCGAGGACTCCTGAACCCGGGATCAGCAGGGACGTGAGGCCTCCTGGCACTGGGATCAGCGGAGCCGCGAGGCCTCCTGATACCAGGATCAGCGGAGCCACGAGGCCTCCTGACCCCTGGAACAGTGTGACAGGGGGCAGCACCCAAACACCCTGATCACCCTTCGGCTCTGTGTGTGACAGGGGGTGGGACCGCATCCTCCCTATCCGCCCTGCTCCGTTCGTGACAGGGGAAGGCACTCAAACCCCCTGATCAGCCGTGCTCTGTGCCTGATAGGGGGGAGCTCCCCAACCCCCTGATTGGCCCTGCTCTGTGTGTGACAGGGTGCGGCGCCCCAACTCCCCCATGGGCCCTGCTCTGTGAGGGGGTGGAGCCACAACCTCCCCATCAGCCCTGCCCTGAGTGTGACAGGGGGGAGTGCCCCAACCCCCTGATAGGCCCTGCTCTGTTGGATGATAGGGGGGTGGGCCCCAACCCTCATCTGACCTGCTCTGTGTGTGACAGGGGGCGGTGCCCCAACTCCCCTATCAGCCCTAATCTGTGGTTGATAGGGGGCGGCGCCCCAACCCCCTCATCCACCCTGCTCTGTGTGACAGGGGGCTGCACCCCAACCCCCTGATCCGCCCTGCTCTGTGACAGGGGGCAGCGCCCCAACCCCCTGATCTGCCCTGCTCT
>NW_005355081.1:334678-350299 GCF_000412655.1 Myotis brandtii
ATGATCCTCCTCAAATAGCAGCACGTTATTCTAGTCAAGATTCTGGAAAACACTCCTCCTTGTAGACAATATAACCAAGTGCAGTCTGATATGTGGACCCGGACTTCTGTGTAGGGATGTACCTCAACTGAGAACTTGTTGTGGGGTTGTATGGGGATCACATTCTGACACACCAACTCGGCCACCTCCATGTCTGCTTGAAATGTCCTGCGGAGAGCTTTATTACAGAACTTAGGGGTTGGATATATGTAACATATGTGAAATGTATTCCTGGGGGGTGGGGGAGGGATGATATTTTAGACTTTATTATTCAATTATAACTTACTAAAAAAAATTTTCTATTTAACATTCACAAAACTATGGAAGTCTAAAAGACCTTCAAGTTCTTTACCCACATTTATGTAAGTTGGATTTGAGGACATATATGATCCTCAGTGTAAATGTCTGAGCACAAGCAAAATTTCCAGGGAGTATTTCAGACTTGTAAGGTAGTGGACCTGATGAGACCAAAGTCAAGGTTTCCAACATTAAAAGAGACCCAGCTAATACCTGGGTTACAGATGAAACACGCAGAGCATTCATTAAGGTAAATATATGATATATTAAACGGGGAATTAGAAAACTGGATAACAGTGTAGGGCAGAAGGACCTAGAGGCCCAAAAGAGATAGAGGGAATCTGCTGGGCTGGTTGGGGGGCAGGGCTGTGGACACACCCTCTTGAAGGTGGACCGGACCCCACTCTCAGAAGCCCCTTGTGACTCCACAATGCTCTGTGATGCAGGCCTGGCTATAAAGGCAAGAGTCTGAGCTCTCAGAGCTCAGTTACTTCAAGCAGCATTGTGATTTGGAAAATGGGACTCAGCCTACTTCTGAAAAGCCTACAAGAGTTTTATCTGAGCTTCTGCCCAGAATGTTTATATAGTGAACTCAACATAATTTCCATCTTGCTGTTGAGCTTGTCCCTCCTTTTCATTTTCTTCGTGGGAATTCCATCAATCACAACCTTCTGGAAAAAAGAACATACACAGAAGGTAAGGAAAGCTGAGCAAACCCCAACAGAGTTCTTTATTGTTATTTCGATTCCCACATTTCTAAATGAGATTGGTTGAGACAGAGAGACACTGAACATGGGACATCTGAGGAGAGAACAGAACAACACTCTTCTAGGGGAAGAGACCAGGCAGGGCTAGGGTTTCAGGAAGGACTCAGGTTTCCATATGAAGCTCATGGGCCATCTGGGTGTGGTGGCAGGTTTCTGGCTCCAAACACATTGATTCCCTAGTTCTGGATGCAGCTATGTAGAGATTTTGGAGTCTGTAGAACATCAGAGTTAACCAGCACTTCATCCTGAGTCATGCTGCCCTGGCAGGCATCCTGTGGCCAAGCCTTTGTGTTGGGCTAATCAGTGCTGAGCCTCTGAGAGCCTCTGAGCACCATGACAGGTTACTGGGTCCTATCGGAGGGAACAGAGAAGCAACTGTAGGCCTCAGATTATATGCCCTCTTTGAGCAGAGGACCTCTGAGAAAACCGAGTGTGGACCTCAACGACAAAATCCTTCTTGGAGTTTTTCAAAGAAAGAAAAATTTAAAACTTTAAACATTGGTAAGAGGAGCACAAGTTCTATTAATTAAAATGAGTTTGGTTGGTCAGAGAGACATTATTTTTACATTAAAAATGGTTGAGTTTCCTAGGGAGAGGAGGAGGGAGAGAAATGAGTCCCTACCTACCATTCATTCCTTTTTTTTTCTCAGCATCAAGGCAGAACCAAGAGGAGAAGGAAAGGTAGGACAGAGGAAGGTAAGGTTCTGCCTATTCCACCTGAGCTCCCCAAGGGTGACCCTTTCTATCTCCTTTCCATGAGGTAATAGGTCCATGATCTCTATGTCACTTGGTAGATACAGCCCCTGTCATGAAACAGAGCCTTCAGAGGAGATGCTCATGGAAATACAGAACCTGAGCTATTTCTCAGATTCCCTGCTCTGCTGTCCCTGAGTAAGAAGCAGTGAGGAACCTGGGCCATGGGTGTTGCACAGTACATGTTGAGAGAGTTCTGTCTCCTGACTTTGAGAAAGCAGTCTGGCTTCAGGATGATCAGAATCTTCTTTGTTGTGACCACTGGCCCCTCTACTTCACAGAGTTGATTTGAGCATCAAGTTAGATAATGTGTATAAAACTACTTTATCAATTAAGCAATGCACACATAGGAACCTTAGTAATATATCATTGCCCTTTTGACTTCACTTAATAATTCTTGGGGCTTTCAGAGTCTAATATCCCAATGGTCTCCCAAAAAAGGGCCCCCTGTGTAGTGCCTAAGTGTCTACCTTCATTACATGTAACTCTCTCTCCTGGTTTCCCAGATTCGAGAAATTACCACAGCAAAGTGGAGGAGGAAAGGGAGCTGATTTCTTTCCTGAAAAGGTGAATAGTCTTCTCCCCTTTTTCCTGAGCTCTCTTGTGCCTGACCTTTGCTATTCTAGGGATTCAGTGGAGCCTTCCCTAGTGATGGGAGGGGTTGCCATAGGAACGGAAATGTGAGTGAATGCCTTGGGATGAGTGCATTGTGAAGTCATGGATGTGGACCAATGTGTCAGGGCAGCAGGCTTCAGGTGGCCCCGCCCTGATCAGGCCAGTAGGTCCTCCTTTAATTGTTGTGGTCCTGACCACATCATTTTACCTCCTGTTTCCTGCAGCCCCTTGGGACGGAATCATGATTCCACTCACTTTCGCCAACTTTTATGTCCAGACCCTTCCTGTGACATATGTAATAATGCAACTACTGAAATCAATCGGCTTTTCTCAAAGGCTCTGGAAGGTTCTACTCCATCTGTGTCCCCTGTGGTTTCCACAGCTCCTGTGACAGCACTTGTGACAGAGCCTTCATTCAGTCAGTCATCTGCTTTCCCAGGAGTCCCTCCAGGAGAACTCGTACCATCTCTGACTGAGCCTTCCCCATCACCATCCTCTGTTCTCCCCTCTAACTCAATGACCACCTTGAGTAATTTTCTGTCACACTCACCATCGTGTCAAACTCTGCCTACAGAGCCTTCCTCTCACTCAGAATCCGAATTTTCAGGACACCATCCCCCACCCCAAACCAAACACTTGTTGTCTTCAACCTTGACACAATATGATTTCCATCAAAAGTTTCCTGACATCCATTCTACAAAGATCTCTTCTGTGGGAGACTCTGCAGCCAAACTTATAGATCCTAGACAACTCTTCTTTCTCAGCCCTGATGAGCATGACTCAGTAGAGCAGTACTCATATCCTAAGACCTGGGAGGACAATTTAAAGCAAGAAGTTATCCAGTTTTTCTGGGGTCTTCCATCTCTACACAGCGAGTCCTTGCTCTCTGCTGTTCATGTCCCGGGTGACTATACAATCTTCAATAGCATCTCAAATGCCTTTACAGGCCAAGAATCCCCAAGACTTCCTTATATCCTACCTCCATCCTTGCCTAAGGTCCAACCTCAACTCCTGCCTCAAACTATGCCCCTATGCCATTACTTACCTCTCACTCAGCTCCAACCCCCTGTCCACCGTCAATCCCCACTCCCAGTCCTACCATCTGGTCTCATACACCAGACTAAGGTCTGTGGAGTGTATTGCCTTACACCCCAGAATGAATCAGAATGTCTCACCTCATCTGATATTGAACAACTGGAATGGAATGTGTTAAAGAAGAAACAGGAAGGCTTGTGGGGTTTACCCTCTCTGGTTCAAAGTTCTTGGGAAGCCTGCTGTCCTTCAGCTCCCACCTCTCCTTACTGCGGGCCCTCTAAGGCCAATATTTCCATCTCCATCGATCATTTCGAGTTTCCTCTCAGCGTTGAGTTTAGAGAGAAATTTGAGCATCATCTTAGAAAGAGGCTCATCCAACATCGGTGGGGCCTTCCCCGCAGGATCCATGACTCTCTGTCACTCATGAAGCCTAGGTGTGATTGCTCAGGTTTACCTCAGCCAAAGTGCTGCTATGGTCTCTCATGGATCTCTATGTATAAGGCCCAGGATAGTGAAATTCTCAATAGAGTGACCCCGTCAGCAAGCTTCTATAAGAAGGGCTCAGAAGTGTTTCAGCTGTCTGAGGATGAGAAAGACAGCTTAGATAGCTTTCCAAAAGGCTCGGTGAGTGACTCTGACAGTGCTTCAGATAAGGATGTGGGGCATGACTTTGATATGAAGAGAGTGATAAGGCAGAATGTAACTCAGAAACAACTGGCTAATTTCCTGACAGTACACCTGAGCAAAAAAATTGGGGAAATCAGTGAGGGTCACCTCCCTGGGACTGTGCAGAATTCACAGCACTCTATGCAGCAGACATTTCCTATAGAATCCAACAGGGAAATTAAACAGAGAAGTCTGTCACCATCAGTGGGTGGGGACTACTGCCCGAACACATCCCAGGAGCCTGCCTTCCTTCAGGCGGGTGCACGGGAGATGCTGGAAGACCACGATACCAACTTGCCTATGAAGGCATTGGGAGGCCTATCTGCCAAAGTCCTTGAATCCACAGAGGACTTCAAATCGAAAGGTCCTATCTCCCATGGCTTGATTAATCCTCACTCTTCCTCCTCAACCAAAGTGATTTCTGAGGTGAGCACCAAATCTGGGGCCTTCACGCCTCTGGGAAAAAGTTCTGAATCACTTCACAGTGACCAAGTGGGAACAGAAAATTCAGCCCCTGGCCTGAATCTTTCCCGCCCTGCCACCTCACCTGTGGGCAAGGAGGGACGGGGGATTCAATGGGGACATTCAGAGGAAATTCAGACGATTTTGGAAGCCAAACCACCTCCTCTGCCTGTCACCAACACCATCCGCGGCAAAACAAGTCAGAGATGTTCTCTCACAGGCAACATTCAACCTTCAAAGCTGCCTGCAAGGCAAACAAATAGAGAACCTGTAGCAAAGACTAAGAGTGTGAATTCTAATCATGGAACTGAAATGCAACAGGCCACAAATAGGGATGAAGCAAAACCTGCTTCCATGCCCACCGTGCCCGGGGAGATAGTCAGGGCTGAGGAGCTTGATGCTTGTCAGTCTGTAACAACAAGCAAGCCAGGAATCTCCCAACAGATAAAGAGAGACACCACTGTGACCACTGAAAATCCACCATCTAAAATATCAGATCCAGCTCCTAACTTATCAGAACTTAGAAAGCAACTAATTGCTGAGATGAACTTGAAGTTGGAGAGCAGGAAGCATAGCCAGGCCCAAGGCCAACCCCTGGACATGTCCAGTGACTCGGACAGCTTGACTAACAAAGCCCCCCTGACTCCTGCTAAGTGTGTGTCCAGTGTGGACACGGAGGTTCACCAGGTGCTGCATGTCCATTCGGAGGACAGCGGAGTCAGTATGGAGAAGCAGCAGAAACCTTGGCTTCCAAGGCAGGCATTAAGGTCCTGCCAGGATCAGAATTCCCCACCAGCTGTAAAGAAAGATATCCTGTGCCCTCCCCCAGAGCCTACAGGCCCCAAATATGAGGAGTTTGGTGCAGGAGATGCACGAATGAGAATTTCCCAACCTGGAGGGAAGAGATTTCCTTCTCAGGACACCGCCTTAGAGGACGTGCTTGGGAGCAAGTCTTTCCACAGCCTAACACAGACGGCTCCTCCTGATAGCCTTTTGCTAAATAAAATGAAGAGCCTTTTTCAAAGGCTTCGTCCTTCAATCAAATGTAAAATGCAAGAAACCACCCAGGAAATGGGAAGGCACATGTCATCTGCACAGAGTAGAGGCCCACTTAAAAGCAGAGCTGTCTTTTCTGGAGCCGCGCAAGTCCACAGAGTCATGTCAGACATGGGGAAGGTCCCAGAAGAGAAAGGAGGGCGCCGGCCTGCAGTAGTTACCACCTGCCCCCAAGAGCCCCTTCCCTCCGCAGTGCAGTCGGGGAAGCCTGTGCAGAAGGGAGCAGTGCAGGCCCAGGCAGAGCCAGTGCAGAGGCGTCCTTTCCACCACAGGGCTCCCCCCTGTGATGTGACAAATAAGAAGTCTGACTTCCAAGCAGCTATCTCTGATCACCAGAGATCTACAAGTATTAGACATACTGGGAACAAGGACAGATCCCCCTCAAAAGATATGGCAATAAAGGGCCATCGAGTATGTCAGAAGCACCCCCAATCTGTATCCCTCAGGGGGACTGTGCCCCATCCAAGCCCCACCTCCAAGCCTCAAGCTGCCAAGGGGCCTCCTGCTGTTCTCACCACTGCTGGAGGCACTGCGTTCAGAGAGCAGCCTCCAAGATTCAGACATACAATGCTTCTCTATAATTTCCAGGGGGAAACATTTCCCACCCCAAAATAATTCCTTCCTTGTGGGGAATACTGACTTGCCTAATAAATGTTTCTGGAATAATGGTGATGTCTTCTCCGTGTCCTGAGTTGGGGGCAAGGGTTTCTCAGGGCTTGTGCTTAAGGAAAGAAAGGAGTAAGGTCAGCTCCTACTGACTGCTTCCTTTGGCTTCCAAAAGTGCCCATTCCCTGGAGCTCTTGTTGAGAACTAGATACCATGTGCCCTCCCCCTAAGCCCACTTCCTCCCTGATGAGGTTTGAGGAGATGGGCTCTGTCTCCTTCCTCATAGCTTAGCCTTAAGGAACATGGATAGCAGCCCACACCTTCCCCTTCAGGGAATGCTGTATGTCCTTGAAGGCAGCAGGGAAGACAGGCCTTCCACATCTGAAGATCAAGGACGGGTATATTTTTCAGAAAGTGTTAGTGAAGAAGAGACAGTGGCTTAATCATTATTTAGAAGTCAGTGATCAGAGGATCCCACAGGTGGGTGAACCCTGAATAGGAGTGTTTGGGGGGTATTGTTTTTCCCCTGACAAATAGTGTTTGGGGGGATATTGCTGCAGTGGATCTTGGGCTGGTTTGGATATGGTCTCGGAACAGCACAGACACCATTTATGTGGGTCACAGTAATGTTTTGGGGAAGCATACTTTAACCTTGACACTGAAGTATGCCTTCTGGAAAGTCAGCTTGTGGAAGTGGTTTCCATCTCTGAGCTCTGGGTATTTCTTCAGGCTGAGGGATTTTTTTTTTCTAATGAAAAGCATCACTCAGTTTATCAGTGACAAAAATGCTATTCAGGCAGCTACCTACTTCCCAGTCCAAATAAAGGTGAAAGTAAGGAAAAGATGCCTTAGAGTGAGAAAGTAAGAACAAATGAAGAGAGGAAAGAATAACCTTGTTGGTGGAACGAAGGTTTATGCCTCATCAGCCCCACATTGGAAACTCTCTTGGTCCCAGCTTCCTCAAAGTGACCTAAGCTCCACCTGCTGAGGCTGGTCAGAGCACTGCACAGCACACTGATGCCTCGCACCAAAAAGGCACAGGGCTGTTCCTTGAGTACTGCAGCAATGTTTGCAGGGATGTCATCAGGCATGGCATCCCTGTGTTTGGGAAAGGTGATCTCGGTGCCTTCTTTTCATCCATGCTCGATGGAAATATATAGGATTTTGCTCTTAGTGTGTTACAGTTCACTATCAGGATGGAGATGCCACCTTTGATATGGTTTTGGTGGAGCTATAATGAATCTCCCCAGAACACCTACAGCTCATGAACCAGAGGTGAGTTCTAGACTATGCACAAGTGTTACAGTTATTTGAGGGCTTAAAATAGACTTCCATGGAATGCTTTTTTTGGGGGGGTGTGTGCAAATCTACACATATCCACTCTTATTATAGTAGTCTGGAGGGAAAGCAAACCCACTTGTACAGACTGAAACACAAAAATGGAATGAGCAACCTCATGAGCACTTCAGGTAGCTCTTCAACTAAGCCTTGTGAATCCTGAGTGTAAGGAGAAAAAACAATACAATGACAATCAACCAAGAGCCAGTGTCCACCAAAGCCCTCTCTAACTACCACACTAGAGACTTTTTGCTCAGAGTTAAGTCATTGGCCTTACAATATCTGAAGCTAAGTATCACACAAAAATGCAGATATTTATGTATGTCCTAGTAGGGACAAAAAGGTGGAATGGAGCCCAAGGCAGGGAACTTGAAGAGGTGGACAGGCAGTGGAGGGCTCTAACATCTATATGGACAAGCAGCCAATAACCCAGCCTTACAATTCCTATGTCACCTCATCTTAGGGTCTTTTACATCTACCCCAGTGCAGTTACTAACACAGAGCCTATTACCAGGAACATCTCTGCCATCAGGAATAATATTGCCTGGCCTTTGACCCTTTGGCCTCATCCCCTATCCTTACAGCATAGATGCCCATTGTTAATTTTTCAAATCCATGTCCTTCATTTTTCCACTCACTCCCTGTCATTCCATGAAGCTCTTGGCTCCCTCCCTTTAAAGGTTTTGGCAATCAGTTCTGATCTGCCTAAGGTAGACTAGATGGCCTATCTAGTGACTAACATTAAAAAGCTCCACTACAATGGGCCCCTTCTAGGTCCCTTTAATCCTTCTTGCCCGGCGAAATTTCAACTCTGTGTTTTTCCAGAAATGATTCCCTATAACTAACTGATTACTACTAGAGTAAATCTCACAATTGATTCTAATAGTACCCCAGAACTGCCTGAAATTCATTCATTCATTCTACAAATAATGATCCTGTGCTTACTAACATGTGAACAAAACAAATGGCTCTTAGTTCCCTGTTTCCTTAGTCTCTTCTCTCTACAAATCCTCTCAAATCTATTTCTAATCTCAATTTTCTCAAATGGAGGCCATTCCCACTTGCTCAATGGATGTGCTAGAACCCATGAGATGGAAACTTTTTAACAAACACTTAAAAGAAAACACACTTTCATATTCATCCTTTCTCTTTTCCTTCATATTTTCTATGGAAAGATGTTTCCTTCCCAACCTCAAAGGAATGACACTCCTTGAAATCACCTTATTGTGAGAGAGCTAAATTCCCATCTTGATGGACTGATGCCCCCTTGCCAGGTGTCGTTTTGCCCCCTCCCTCTCCTATGAGGTACCCAATGTCTTTTATTTTTCAAAGCTTGTTAACACAGAAATGCTTACACATGCATAAGAGCAGATAGAACATTATATCTTTCCATGTACCCTCACCCAACTTTCACAATTATCATTTGGTACATGTAATACATCCCATTTTTACAATAAAGTGAAAAAGCCCATTGAAACATCTTGTCATCTATATCTCAGACATATGCTGTGTGCCCATGTCCAAGCTCTCCCTTTTTTTGATATTTATCACGTGTGGGATACACTTAAGCACCACAGATGTAAACAGCATGGAGCTTTAAAGGTTTTGGCAATCAGTTCTGATCTGCCTTTTAGTCAACACTGAGAAGTCATTTGAGAGAATTCTTCTCTCAACTCCATACAATAAGTAATCTTACAGAGTAAACTAGTGCACAATACTGCTGTTCCTTAATCACACAATAACTATACTAACATGCTAAATGTATAGAAGTAGAAACCTACAGAATTGGCATTGCTATATGTGTTTTCAAATATTTAGAAGAAAAATTTTCCTGTCACCCATAATAATGTCTTAAACACAGTAGATCAGACTCACTTGCTTATCTTTTTCTTCCCAAAATGCTATTAAAAGGGAAATATTAGGTGAAAAGATGTTCAACATCATTAATCATTAGAAATAGCTGAAATAAAAAAAACACTATGAAATAGCAACAGACTCAGAATGGCTAGAATCGAAAACTCAGATAAGTCCTAGCCATTTTGGCTCAGTGTATAGAGCCTTGACCTGCAGACTGAGGGGTCCCAGGTTTGATTCCGTCCAAGTGCACATGCCCAGAATGCAGGCTTAATCCCCAGTATGGGGTGTGCAGGAGGCATCTGATCAATGATTCTCTCTCATCATTGATGTTTCTATTTCTCCCTCTCCCTTCTTCTCTGAAATCAATAAAAATATATTAAAACAAAACAAAAAAAGTCAGATAAGTCTCGCTGAGAATTCAAAGAAAGCGGAACCCTCATACATAGCTTGTGGGGATGAAAAATGGTGCAGCCACTTAGAAAAATGGTCTGGCCCGTCCTCAAAATGTCAAAAAGAGAGTTCCCATAAGACCCAGCAATTCCACCTCTAAGTACACACTCATGAGAAGTGAAAACACATGTCCACACCAAACTTGTAAACAAATGCTCATAGCAGTAGCATCCAGTATTCATAATACTCAAAAGGTGGAAATAGCCCACATGTCCATCAACAACTTTATTTTACTTTCAGGCAGTTTACTTATATGAGACTATGTAGAACCTAGAATTCATTCTTTTTTATTTAATTATTTTTATTGATTTCAGAGAGGAATGGAGAGAGAGAGAGAAAATCATTGATTGGCTGCCTCCTGCACACCCACACTGGGGATTGAGTCCACAACCTGAGCATGTGCCCTGGCCAGGAATTGAATGATGACCTCCTGGTTCATAGGTCGAAGCTCAACCACTGCACCAGTCTAGTTGGGCTAGAAATCATTCACAACCTGAGCATGTGCCCTGGCCAGGAATAGAATGATGACCTCCTGGTTCATAGGTCGATGCTCAACCACTGCACCAGTCTAGTTGGGCTAGAAATCATTCTTGACACACCTAGTGATCCATGATCCATGTTCAATGATGCATGATTAAAGCTCAAGGCTTATGGGATGTTGTCATTCACAGACCACCTATAAGTTCTGCTCCTGGAATTATCAGAAATAAGATTTTAAGCATTTGGATCAGTCAGAAGATATTGTTAAGAGGCTGCAGGTAATAAAAAAAGGGGGGGGGGCTAGCTATGGTCTTAGTTACACCCTCAATCTCTGACTTAAGTTCATCAGTGTTTAATAGAGTCCTAATTATTAGCATGGATCAAGAATACATCTTTAAAATTTTACAGAATCTTTTTTTAAAGGGGGAGAGAATTACAGCAAGTTAATGAAAAATAAATAATTTTTATACTTCTATTTAAAGTTGCCTATGGACATCAAAGATGTTAAATAAGAGGGGAAAAATGTCCTTATTTTTACATTGTCTGTTTGCATATGGAAGCATTTTTAAATCTCTTTAACTTTATTGTATTTATTTAATTTATTGTAGAGAGAGAGAGGAAGGGAGAGAGTTGTTGTTCCACTTATTATACATCCATTGGTTGCTTCTTGTATGTGCTGTGACCTGAAACCTTGGTGTATTGGGAAGACCTAACCTACTAAGCTACTCTGCCAGGGCTTTCTGTCTGTTTTTTGTTTGTTTGCTTGTTTGTTTTTTAGGATTAATTGTTCCTTTTCAAATAGGGTACATTCATGTTTGCATCCTAGCATTTTCGGCTTAACATCAATGAGTACGTATTTAATATTATGTTACTTTGTCTTTATAAATACAAATAATTGTGCTATGTCAAATAGGATTGTAAGGAGGGTGACAGACTCCAGACAGACAGACATTCTATAATAACAACAGATAGAGAACGTGAGTATTTGGCTACATAGAGCAGCAGCTGAGACAGCATAGCCCCAGCAAGTGCAGTGTCTCCCAGGTTCGCCCAGGGCACCCCATGGAATGGTAACTGTGTAGGATGCTGGTTAGAATGGGGTCTCTGCCAGGCATGAGGTGCTCTCTCTGCAGCTCTTATGGGGGCTGTTTCTTGGCTCCCAACCCTTCCTGACTGGCGGGGAGACTGTGCAACACTCACTGCCTTTTCCCACATGGCCAGTGTCTCACACACATCCCTGACACCCACATGAGTGTTCAGCGTGGGACAAGCTGATGTTGAGGAATATATCTAAGGAAAGTCCTCCTGCAGGTCCAGGTCTGGGTGTCTGAGGATGACGCTGCAATGAGTGGGTATGCCACTGTATAACTAACAATTCTTTTATTTGCTATTCAGGCTATTTCCAAATTTTCCTTCGATAGGCAGTAGTATAAGAAACAACTTGTGCTAGAGCCTTCATCTGTATTTTGAAAACATCTTTAGTTTAAAATAGGGAGCAGGTTCTTGACTCTTAATTGATCACGGATAAACAACATTAATGAATCACTGGTTTGGGGCCAAAAAATCCTGAGATTGAGACTTGACATGATCTATTATCTCAGTGCTTTCACATCTGGTTTCACATTTTTAACTGACGGTAGTCAGGCGCTCTGACTACAGAGGGGCAGGTGATGCGGGTGAAGCCATGGGCTCAAGTATTTCTTAGTTGGAACAATTTTTCTAAGGTAAATTATTTTTCTTAGTCAGTGCTTGCTGATTATGACTCTGACTAAATACCTTATGTATCATCACATGATTGGATTAAATTTGGGGGTAAGACATTTTTCTTACACAGGTCTTAATAGAGAATACTTGATTTTATTAGGCTGGCTGAACCCTGGGAAATCTGTCCTGTACATTAGTGAAACTTGAATATTACTTAGCTAGCCATCCTTTGGATGACAGCTTATGATGTGCATAAATGTTCACATTTACCCAATTCTGCTCTAATACTGCATCATCCTTCCACATTTTCTAATACTGTTTCTGAAGTAGACTATTGTATTTTAAAATAAACTGTCTCCTCCCACTACAGTGTTTAAAATAAATTGCACTTAATAGGATTGCCAGTTATAAATATTTATTTTTTTCTTTATAAGATTACTTAAAACATAGAAATTAGTTACACTTTACTTTATGATATTTGTCTACTATTAGCCTTTACTGGAATTTATGTCTAGATAATGCCTCATGTCTGAACAACTCAGTCTGGGAAGACATCATCTCAGTTAATTGGCGTCCAATCTTATCTTCATCTCTTCATGGAATTTGAAATCTTTCTTCACACTTCAGATACAATTACCTTATATTTATGCATACATATACTATTACTGCTAAAAAAATATATCAAATAAGCTGTGTTTAGATAATTGAAACAAAATTTGAAATGAACACCCCTGTGATTATGTTTATAACTAATGTTCATATTTTTACTTTCTTTTATTTTCAGTTCTTAAAATAAATATACTTGTAATAAAATTATAAATTCGTAATTATGAGTTTGTACTCAATTTTCCCTTTTGTTATATGCTATTGGTTAGAAATTGATACTGATTGTATATTGAAGACTGTGGGTACCCATATTTATTTGTGGAATAATCTCATGCACTGGACATAAATATATTGTAGAAATAAAAAAGAAAATAAGAATAACTTGGAGTTGTATTGTTGTTAAATCCAAAGGTAATGTCATTTGAATCATATCTAATGGTTTCTTAGTACTTGATGCTATCACCCTGACTTCTGTAAACAAATACAAGTTAAAATTAATTAATTCTTAGTTCTGATTACAGATGATTCATTTTCTCCTGGCTTTGTGTTTAGTGACAAGAGTTGAACATATGCTAAATAATTCTGGGTGTCAAAAAAGTCAAAATTCTTATTTTCCACTTGTTCAATTATTTCTGCAACTAAATTCAATCCATCTGTTCTTCAGACTCAGAGATAAGCTACAGTGTTCATAATGGAGTTTAAATACATACCCTGGCAATAAAAGATTGTCCTGAGCAGACTTTAACAGGAAATTAATATAAATTTAATGATCACTTTTGTCTAATTACTATTGTGCTTTCAGAACCTGAGTTCATCTCAAGGGTAATGTTTTCCTCTCATTATCATATTTTATTCCTCAACTACCACCCTTTTAATCTCAGCATACCCAATTTTTATCATGCCATCTAAGGAAGTACACTTCATGTCACTTTTCTGCCTTAAGGAGAATATATATTATTATTAAAACACAACTGTTTTCACCTATTATTCCCTAGTACTTCATAAAGTTGTACATTACCACACACGGTTGACCAGCCTTATTCTGTAATTTGAAGTAGGAGACCAACTATGGAATGAAACGATAGGGGGAGAAATTCACTGTTGGCTAACATAGAATTTTCCACCCTCAGCCATTAGCTATGTAATATACTGGCTTTGAAAGCAATGGATGTAGAGAAGTGAGAGAAATCAGCTGGCTTTCATTCAGTGAGATGGAAGAGCCTGTCAGAGACACCAACAACCAATCAGCTGCCGACATTGATTGATGCGTTGCCTGCATTCAAATCTATCACAGTGACCAAGAATGTCTACCGTTTACCCAGCGGACAGATAAACTGGAGCTAATATATGGCTTCTTAGCAAATAGATCATTAATTCTGCTTAATATGTGGGGCTAAAGCTTAAATCTTCTTCTAAATAGCAACAGAGAGAGAGAGAGAGAGAGAGATAGAGAGAAAGATATGCTTGACTAGGCAATAATGATATATTTTACAAGTAACAAATTTGCTGTGTTAGGTTTTATTTCAGCTTGCACTTTGCAACTGCCACTTGCTATTAACTCTATTGAGGTATATAGTAACATATTAATTAAAATGGATGAAGATAAGAATTGATGGACTGAGGGAGGCAGAGGATTGCTTTTTCCTACATTCCATCCTGAAGTGAAAATTATTTCTCCATCTGATTTTATGTTTTTATTTTCTTTGTTATGAGATGATTTGTTTAATGTAGTTATTGAGTTAATTGCATTTTATTATTATTTGGTTTCTCATTAATTGCAGGGCATGCAACAGATTAGAATGTTAATGGCTTATGAATCCACTGTTTTTCACCAATCAGCATAAAAGAAAGGTGGTTTGAAGCATGTATTGTCAAGCAATAATTTGAGGTAACATTAAAAGACATACCATGGTCTTTATTGCAGTAAATTAGATCTGACTAACTAGGTCAGGAAGAAGAAGATTTACTTTCAAAAGTGACATCAGACAGTTTAGAGTATTTTGTCAATCCTCCATTACCCTTGAGACTTTTGGGGTATCAGAGTTAATAAAATAATTTAATCCAAAGATTATTTAGAAATCTCTACATAAAGAATATTTTTAGGTGGTAAAAAGAAAAGTCGAGTGAATTTATATTATGACAATCATAGTGCATTTTCTGAAGTTACTTTTGGTTACTCATCTGCAATTTAAAAAGGTATTATATAATTTATAATATTAAAATTTATGTATATTTTTATAAATAATTAAAGCAGCTTCTAATATATACTTTTCTATACTAAACACAGATAAACTAAACTTTGTGAAATACTTAAGTAACATATAAAATAGTGAGGAGTGCTATGTCTTTCATAAATGTATAAGAATGCAAATTGAAGTTTTTTAGGCAATGCTCATTTTACTCAATACTTAAATTTCTCTAATGATACACTCTTTACATTTTATCCAAGCTATAAAAAAATGGGTAAACTAAAGACCTTTGAGCATTCATGATATAAAAGCATACTGTTTATTACCTAAATAGTTATTATATATTCAAAATTATTCTGTGAAAATACATTGGGATGAGATACCTAATGTTAAGAAAAATAATTATCCACACCTTCCAATGGTGAATATCTGAGCTTTATTAAAAGCCAATAATGAAGAAACTTTTGTTCATTAAACCTGTCTTTATATTTTTATTATGCCATACCAAACTATGGAGCATTGATCATTATAATAATGAACATATGTGTTTGGATATTAATAAGCATCAGACTTTCCATTTAAAAAGATAAATGACAGAACTATGTGTGGGGGAGGGTGGAAACTTACCTGACCAATCTACTCTAATAAAAGAGAAACATGGTAATTGGCATACGACCGCTACCCTTCCCATTGGCTAATCA
>NW_005355081.1:351344-369966 GCF_000412655.1 Myotis brandtii
TGACAGGGGGCAGCGCCCAACCCCCTGATTGGCCCTGCTCTGTGCGTGACAGGGGGTGGCGCCGCAACCTCCCCATCGACCCTGCCTTGAGTGTGACAGGGGGCGGTGCCCCAACCCCCCAATCGGCCCTACCCTGAGCGTGACTGAGGGTGGCATTGCAACCTCCCGATCCGCCCTGCTCTGTGCATGACGGGGCGGCGCCCCAACTCCCCAATCGGCCCTGCTCTGAGCCTGACCAGGGGCTGCACTTAGGGATTGGGCCTGCCCTCTGCCACCCGGGAGCAGGCCTAAGCCAGCAGGTCGTTATCTCCCGAGGGGTCCCAGACTGCGAGAGGGCACAGGCCGGGCTGGGGGACCCCCCTCTCACCCCCCCACCCCCGAGTGCACAAATTTTTGTGCACCGGGCCTCTAGTCTTATATAATAAAAGTATAATATCCAAATAAACCAAATGGCAGAATGAATGGTCACTATGATGCTCACTGACCACCAGGGGGCAGATGCTCAATGCAGGAGCTGCCCCCTAGTGGTCAGTGTGCTCCCACAGGGGGAGCGCCTTTCAGCCAAAAGCCAGGTTCACAGCTGGTGAGTGCAGAGGTGGTGGCAGGAGCCTCACCCTCCTCTGCTGCAGGTGGCCAGTAAGGAGTGAGGGGCCTTGACTGTCTGCCTGCCAGCTTAGGCCCAATCCCTTGGGGGCATTAGGCCTAAGCTGGCAGGCAGACATCCCCCGAAGGGTCCTGGACTGTGAGAGGGTGCAGGCCGGGCTGAGCGACACCCCCCCCCCACCCCCCAGTGCATGAATCTCGTGCACTGGCCTCTAGTAATCAAAATAAAGTAGGAGAATTTAAACTTAAGATAGCATATATGCCTTATACAGGACACTGAAATATGAAAGACATGGTTAAACTCACCCATTTATGGATAATAAAGACCATAATAAACTTTTGAACAAAAATAGATACAGAGGCAGAGCTGCCTCAAACAGACTGTTGAACTACAGCGGGAAGACCAGGGAGGGTTGGGGGGCAGGAAGGGGTGGGGTAAGAGATCAACCGAAGGAATATATGCCTTATACAGGACACTGAAATATGAAAGACTTGGTTAAACTGATAAAAGACTCTATTATAACTCTATTATTGCAACAAAAAACCTTTTAAGCAATTTGTAAAGGGAATAATAAAAAGGTGGCATTTTTTAAAATCGTCACCCGAGGATATTTTTCCATTGTTTTTAGAAGGAGTGAAAGAGAGGTGGGTGGGAGAGAGAGGAGAGAGAGTAACATCAATGGGAGAGAGACACATCAATTGGCTGCCTCCTGTCATTTTATATATGACTCTTTTGCTATTGGACACTTGATATCTGAAACTTAATATTTGTATAATGTAATATAAGCATTTGAACTTGCCATCCAAATTTGCATTATTTGAACTCAATACAAGAGATTTGGATAGCAAGGGAATACTTGTGTATATAAATATTAAAACTTGTCTTTGGATGGTGGCAATATGGACTGTTTTTTCCTTCTTCCTATATTCTATATTCATCAAAATTTATAATGAGTATTTATTTTGTTTATTGGTGGAGAAAATGAATTTGAGAGAAAGAGAGAGAGAGAATTTCATAATATACTAGATTTCTTAGCAACATAATTCAATATGCTTCCAGTCCCTCTGTGCCCTGTGACATCTGTTCTCCCATCTTTGGACAGTATCTAAACCTGTTATGTTTGTACTTTACCTGTGTCTACACCAGGTTAAACTCTCCATGGTTTTGTATAAGGATCAGCATACATTGTGGGGCAAAATTATGTTTACAGTTGTTCATATGGAAATAATACATTAATAAATAAATTCTGGGTTTTGTGTACTCACAACAGTAAACCTGCTTTTGCCTGACCCTGTACTGGGCTGTAAGGCACATGTGGTCTATACAATAGAGCTTAGAGACCATTATGCTAAACGGCACAGATTCTGACAGGAGTTCTGAAAGTCCTAATGTACTACACAGGGGCGTGATGGGCCCTAAAGTCACAGGAGGGTCCTGTACAGCTTCCAGGCCATTGATTCTGGTAGAGAGCTAAAAGCAGCACGAATGACGGAATGCTGAGATGCTCCATTTAGAAAATACACAACTGAAACACACTTTTCCTGTTGGTAAGAATGAATGTCGCCGAAACCGGTTTGGCTCAGTGGATAGAACGTCGGCCTGCGGACTGAAAGGTCCCAGGTTCGATTCCTGTCAAGGGCCGAAACACACTTTTCCTGTTGGTAAGAATGAATGTCAATTAAATACATTTTCTCATACCTGCCCTTTATGAGAAGTAGTAACCAAAAGCAAAACAAAACAAACATTAGTTCAAATAAGAAACACTTTCTACTTAAAATTGGCAAGCCAGCATTAGAGAGAGAAATGATGAGCAACATACTATATTCAAATATGAGCTACTCCATCTTTGAAGCTTAAAGAAAAATCAATTCTGTAATTGAACGATGAAAAACAACCACAAAAATAAATTATGTACTGAATTTAGTAACTACATAAATTAATTAATACATGTGGGTGAAGGACAGATAAAATTCAAAATTAATTTGAAACCAAAGGTAAAATCACTACCCAAGGAAGCAGTTCATTTGATTGGGCGCATTTCCTAGCCCTGGTCGGCAAACTGCGGCTTGCGAGCCACATGTGGCTCTTTGGCCCCTTGAGTGTGGCTCTTCCTAAGCCTTAGGAGTACCTAATTAAGTTAATAACAATGTACCTACCTATATAGTTTAAGTTTTAAAAAGTTGGCTCTCAAAAGAAATTTCAATCGTTGTACTGTTGATATTTGGCTCTGTTGACTAATGAGTTTGCCGACCACTGTTAAGAGGAAGGTAGCTGTAGCATTTGCTCTAAACTCCCCTGTCGTCAAAACAAGGGGAAAAAGATGCTTCATATCCCTGAGAAAACAAACGAGGAACTCAAGAGAAGCCTACATCCTGGACTCCAATGTACTTGGGATTATCCCTGAAGTGAGTCACTAATGACAGGGTGGTGATGCGAACCTATGCCTCTGGGAACATGAAGTTTCACCAGGAGCTGGGGCATGTAGGCTAGCATTTGTTCCACACACAGTTTTGTAATATTATCCTACTCTTGATCCCTAATAGTGGCATTTATTACTCTATACAGGAGATGAAAGGCATATGAAAACTTAGATGGCTCTGTACTGCTTTTCTTGGTCATTGAAGTAATTCTACATTTTACTTGTTTTTTGGTTACCATATGTCAAACTATTTTATATTCATCTAGCAAAATGATTAAGTACAGGGGATTTTGAGCCACACCACCTGGATTTGAATAGCTTTGATAATACTTGCATGGCAAGTAACAATATTATTTTATTTCATGCAAGTTAATGCATAAATGTGTTCATTTAAATGTACATATATCCTCATCATCCTCCAAAAAGAATGTGTGGTGGCTTAAAAGAATAAAAAAGTATTTTTATATAACTTACTTTGTTCATGGCTGGGCATGTTAACCTCTAGTTAAGACTTTTTGATATGGTATATTAAGATAATAAAAGTAAAATGCTAGAAAAATTAAACATTTTAGGTGTTCAATAAGCGACAAATTAATATAATAATGATGGTATCTATACTAATAAAAGGATAATATGCTAATTAGACCAGACATCTTCCAGATGACCATCCAGAGGTACTTCCTGACAAAAGCCTGGCCCGGGCAAAGCCGCCCGCCCGCAGTCCCGGGCGCTAGCACCTGCGGCCCGGGAGAGGGAGAAGCCACCCGCCCCGTGGTCCTAGGTGCCAGAACCTGTGGCTGAGGCCCAGGAAAGGGTGGAGCCGCCCACCCACAGTCCTGGGTGCCTGTGGCTGCGGCCAGCCCAGGCAAAGCTGGCCCAGATCCCGTATGCCTGCGGCTGGCCAGAGGGAGGGAATCCCTGGTGCTGGGTGCCTGCGGCCGGCCAGAGGAGGGAATCCTGGGTCCCAGGGCCAAAGCAGAGGTGGTTAGATGCGATCAGGCCAGCAGGGGAGCAGTTAGGGGCAATCAAGCAAGCAGAGGTGGTTAGGGCGATCAGGCAGGCAGGCAGGCGAGCAGTTAGGAGCCAGCAGTCCCAGATTGTGAAAGGCCAGAGGAGGGAATCCTGGGTCCCGGAAGTGGGGCCAAAGCAGAGGTGGTTAGGGGCTATCAGGCCAGCAGGGGAGCAGTTAGGAGTGATCAGGCAGGCAGGCAGAGGTGGTTAGGGGCCATCAGGCAGGCAGGCAGGCAGGCAGAGCGGTTAGGGGCGATCAGACAGGCAGGCAGGCGAGCAATTAGGAGCCAGCAGTCTCGAATTGTGAGAGGCATGTCCGATTGTCAGTTTAAACTGGCAGTTGGACATCCCCCAAGGGGTCCCAGATTGGAGAGGGTGCAGGCCAGGCTGAGGGACCCTCCCTCCCGTGAACAATTTCATGCACCAGGCCTCTAGGTGAAAAATAATTATAATCTGTGAATCCTCACAATATCTCTAAAACATTACAGACAGGAGTCATATTTTTCATGTTCCCAAATAAGGAAACAAGAGCTCATATGGTTATGTGTTGCTCAAAGTGACGCTCAAGTGAAGATCAGGAATGTATGAGAGTCATGGCAGGCCTACCCCTAGCATGGATTTGCTAACTCGCATGGAGCCTTTCTAACACAATGTGGTGCTGGTTCTAGGCAAGAACCCACAAGAGTGGATTTCCATATCTTCCCAAGAGGCAGCAGTGTAAGCTGCCCACCGTGCTCTGGCTACCATGGACTGCCATATGCTGCTCACTGCCACACAGTGCATCTCCTCCTGCCACTCCCTCATCTTTGCTCCAGTAGTTCTTTTCCGGTCCATTTTCTCCTCCCTCTGCACAGTCTCCGGAACCTCTTACTAAATGCATCCCTGATAAAAGACCCAATCCCCAGGCAGGGGGCTTCTTTGGGGCAATGGGAAACAAATTGTTCATTAGAAGTTGCATCTCAGGAGTCTGAGCCAGTGTGATTCCTGGGCACTCACTACTTCCACTTTTCTAGGGAAAAATCAAAAACTGTAAAATGGGTACTTCTCAACTTCGTCTAGCCAATTAATCCAGGTTCAGCTTTTCTTTCATTTTCCCTTCATGTTTGTGGAACCACCAGATCTTCCTCTCTTCTCATATTCACCTCCCATTTTCTGGCATAGTGCTCAGAGTATGCGATGCATTTAATATATTTTGCATGAATACACGCATATTTGATCTAGCATGGTGAAATGCATAATGAAAACCCACTGGTCTCAGAATGGAATAAGACTGAAAGAGGAAGGGATGGGGTGATGAATGTGGTACTGAGTCAGTCTGACTCTAAAGAGCCTTAGCAAAGGCTGTTAACCTTTACGCCTCCCTATTAAAATTATCTTTGCCAAATGATTATTTTAGAAGGCTAGTGGCAGGTGTATTGCTTCTAGCTCACTGATCCTGCAGGGAAACCCACTACTCCACAGCGGGCTTTGCAACTTGTACCATAGATTAAATTGCTTGGTTAGAGGGGAAATCAATTGCTATTTTTACAAAAACTTCACAAAATGCTTGCAATCTACAATCTAATCAAAATCTAAAAGCCCCTTGTAGATTAGTTTTATTGGCTCACTTTATGTTGCAGACCTGATGACTTTTCACACAGAAACTGTACTAAGTCATTTCTTCCAACCACAGCACTGATTTTTCTGGTAGTTACCAGAAGGGAATGAGTCCTTGGGCACTTGCTCATCTTTGGGGCATTATTTTTTTTCTTTTATATTTTAATTTAGCCAAAAAAATTTTTTCCTACATGCAACATTTTTTTTCTGTTTCTATTCCATCGATTCCAATTTATTCACATTAGTGAATATGAACAGCAAGTCACCTATGGGCAAGGATAATTGCCCTGCCATTCAGCAATCACTTAAAAGGGAACCATGCATTCATTCAATACACATTTATTGAAAACCTACTTTGTATTAGACAAATGGATTGTAGGAGTTGAAGAGAATGAACAAAAATTGTTCTACACTGTCAAAAAGAGATTCAATACAGTAGCTGTTTTTCCTCTAAATGCATTATAATATATAATACACATTTATATATAATATAATATACATTATATATATATATATATATACACACACACACACACACACACACACACACACACATATATATATCTCCTGTCTAATAAAAGAGAAACATGCAAATTGACCATAACCCCGACACCCTTCCCACTGGCTAATCAGCTCAAAAATAGAGACTGCTTCTCATCCTCCCACACACTCATGGTGGCGCACATACTATGGCAGCCAAATTGTGTACACTCTCTCCATATCGCTCAATGACTTTTTCAAGTAAAAAAATGGGTTGTATTCCTACTACATGAAATATTAGAAGTGGGATTGTTTCCTTTTGTGTTGGTGGAAACATGTTTTGTTTCAAGCCATTTTTTAAATACCCTCCTTTTAAGTCTGGGCAGCATTCAGAGTGTTGGCATGTCCATTACTGACCTGGGCCAGATTTCATTTAGATACTTTTAAGGTTGAGAGAACAGGAGCTTTCTGCTTCTGCATTTCAATGTCAGCACTTCATAGCCAACTGATTGAATTATAAATGACTGAAGAAAGTACAAGCATGGCAAATGTCTATTTGAATAAATATCTTCCTATTAAATGCCTTCTTTCCATGACAGAAACAAACTTTAAACAAAGCTCTATGTACTTCTTGTAATAATAAATACTAACAAGTCTTGATGTGGTTAATCTAACAATTGTCACAAAATTATGATAGTGGTGAAAAAAAATAAAAGCTGACACGTGGGTAGGAGGATGATAGAGACAAATGGTTCTGTACAATGACCACAAATGTATAGTAATTGTTCTAGTCAGTTCCCTGCTGAGTTAGAGCACTGAGAGAGTTTAGGTCCTATTTAGAATCCAGGACTCCTTTGTTGTTTCTTAATTATTTAATACTTATTGTCCTCTAGCAGGAAAACTTTGCCTCTTTTCCCTGAACAGACTCTTCTAGTTCTTGTAATATAAGAGCAAATGTTGCATCAAAAGCCACTGTGGAAAGCAATATGAAGTTACCTCAAAATATTAAAACAGGAACTGCCTCATGACCCAACCACTCCACTTCTCAGAATGTATCCAAAGAACCCTGAAACACTAATTCAAAGGAACGCATGCACCCCTGTGTTCACTGCAGCATTATTTATAATAGCGAAATTTGGAAGTAGCCCAGTGCCTATCAATAGATGAGTGAGTGGATGAAAAAGCTGTGGTACATTTACACAATGGAATATTACTTGGTCATAAAAAAGGAGGAAATCTTACCCTTTGAAACAGCGTGGATAGACCTGGAAAGCATTATGCTAAGTGAAATAAGTCAGTCCGAGAAAGACACGTATGATGTGATTTCACTCATATGTGGAATTGAATGAACAAAATAAACTGATGAATAAAATAGATCCAGAGACAGAGAAACAGGGAATAGTCTGATGAATCTCAGATGGAAGGCGGGGGTTGGTGGGTGAGTGGGGAGAGATTAACCGAAGAATTTATATGCATATATGCATAACTGTGGACCTACTTTTGCCTACCCCTAGATATGCACTCCATGTTAATTACTGCATTACAGTCATACCTTGGAGATACTGCGGACTTAGTGTCAGTCCACCACAAAAGAGAAAATTGCAGTAAAGTGAGTCACATGAATGTTTTGTGTTTTCAGTGCATATGAAAGTCATGTTTACACCATAGTGTAGTCTATGAAGTGGGCTATAGCATTATGTCAAAAAAGAAAATGTACATATCCTAATTTAAAATACTTTGTTGCTAAAAATGTTAGCCATCATCTCAGCCTGTTGAAAAAATGGCTCCGATATACTTTCTTCTTCTTTTTTTGCAATTAATGCAGTAGCTTTAATTTTGAAATAATATAAAATCAATTTCACAGGTTAGTTAAGCCATTAGGAAAGGGCAGCAACCAATGGATATGATTTTGAAAACAAAAACCAATTTAAAAAAACGACTTAAATATCAGAGATGTTGATAATAAGTTTTTCCTCTTTAACATGATAAATTGGTCTGTTTTATTCTTTTTTTATTATTTTAAATTTTACTGGTGTGACATTAGTCTATATGAACATATAAGTTACATGTGTGGATTACTAATTTACAAAATCTGTATATAGGACCATGTGCCCACCACCCAAAGTCAAATCTTCCCCTGTCACCTCATATTAGGACCCCTTTCTTCCTCCACCCCCTCCCTCTGGCAACCACCACACTGTGTTTGTGTACATAAGTTTCAGGTTTATATTCCACATATGAGTTAAATCATATAGTTCTTAGCTTTCTCTGTTTGACTTATTTCACTTCACATTATGTTGTCAAGGTCCATTGATGTTGTTGTAAATGACACTATATCATCCTTTCTTATGGCCATGTAGTATTTCATTGTGTACTAGTATATGTACCACATCTTTATCCAGTCCTCTATCATAGGGCACTTCGGCTGTTTCTACCTCTTGGCCACCATGAATAATGCTGCAGTGAACATAGGGGTACATATATCTTTGTGTATAAATGATTTTGAGTTTTTCGGGTTTATACCCATGTGTGGGATTGTTGGGTCGTATGATAGCTCTATTTTTAATTTTTTGAGAAATCGCCAGACTGCTTTCCATAGTGGTTGTACCAGTCTACATTCCCACCAGCAGTGAATGAGGGCTCCCTTTTTCCCACAACCTCTCTAACACTTGTTGTTGCTTGTCTTGTTGATAAAGGCCACCCTAACTGATGTAAGATAGTATGTCATTGTAGTTTTAATTTGGATTTCCCTGATTGCCAGTGAGGTTGAACGTCTTTTCATATATCTACTGGCTGTATGTCTTCTTGGGAAAGGTGTATTTTCAGGTCCTCTGCCCACTTTTTGATTGGATTGTTCATTTGTTTGGTGTTGAGTTTTATGAGTTCTTTATATATTTTGGAAGTTAAACCTCTGTCGGAGCTACTGTTTGCAAATATCATCTCCCATCTAGTTGGCTGCCTGTTTGTTTTGTTGTCCATTTCTTTTGCTGTGCAGAAACTCTTCAGTTTGATATAGTTCCATTCACTTATTTTTGCCTTTACCTCCCTTGTCTTTGGAATCAAGTCCATAAAATGTTCTATACCACGCCGGTCCATAAGTTTGGTACCTATATATATTTTTCTATGTGACTTAAAATTTCGGGTCTTATGTCTAAATCTTTGATCCTTTTTGAATTAATTTTTGTACATCTTAATAAATGAGTAAGGGTTTTATAGTAAAACTAGAGGCCCAGTGCATGAAATTCATGCACTCGGGGGAGTCCCTCAGCCTGGCCTGTGCCTTCTGGCAGTCTGGGAGCCCCCAGAACGATGCCCTGTTAAGAGGGGCCCTACCCAACATGCCAGGGCTCTGCAATTGATGGCAGCCAGCACAGAGGGAGGCCCTACCCACCCTGCCCAGGCTCTGTGATCCATGCTGCACAGAGGGAGGCCCTGCCCACCCGGCTGAGGCTCTGCGATTGGCCCTCCCAGCCATGGCGGCTTGCCTCGGCCCTTGCAGCCACAGCTTTGTCCAGAAGGATATCTGGTCTATCTGGTTTATTAGCATATTACCCTTTTATTAATATAGATCATGTGTATCAAAAATATGACAATTACATACATATACTTATATTTTATGAATACTATATATAATTATATGTAGTTATACACATATATGTTTCAGAATATATATATATATTATATAGTAAGAACCATTGAAGTATGAACTTTACAAGTTTAGAAATAGTTTTTCATAAAGCCATTAGAATAAAAACATCTTTATTTGTCATTTATTTAATAATTTAACTCCATGCTACTTTGTTCTTTTATAATAATCAATTTCTTTTGGCAGGTTAGCTATTAATTATTTAATTCTATAATTTTATAATTTCTATTGACTGTTGTTAGTTTGATATTACATTAAGCCATAGATAACATTTTAATTTTGTGTCCAAACTTATCTGATAATAGAGGCATTTCATCATAGAAAAAGAACTGAGACCAGCTACTAAACTTAGAATCATTACAGAATTTGTTTGAGATGGCAATTATTTTATCTCTATAGGTTAACCTACTTTTTCCACCATTTAAACTAAATACTAAACACAGTACAGTAATTGAGTGTTTAATTCTAAAAAGAATATTAATCACTGCTCATTTCTACAGTTCTTTGAATATAAAATAATAATGTTATCAGTCTGACTGTTCCAACTTTACTCTGTCTGGAAGAGCTACCTTTATAACTCAATCAATTTATTCAATAATTGCTACAACAGTTTGATACAATCACTGTTAGGTCATTATTTATCACTTATAATTCTTTAATCACTGTGCTAGGTGAGGCAAAAATAAAGATAAAAATATGTAGGCTGTTAGACAAGCTACCTGCACACTGGATTTTTATCGGATTTGGGAGCTCACTATTGAATCCTGTCCCCAAATAGAACACCCTTTCCACTGGACTTACAGAGTTATCCCTCTGATGTATTGTCAGTTAGCAAGGCCTGACTTTCTGCCTGGGTCTTTGAGAATTACGGACTTATAACCAGGGCTAGAATTTGATTGAGACAAATGAGGCACTTGTCTCAAGCAGAAAATTGTAGAGGTCCCCTGAAACTCAGAATTCAAGGTAAATAACAGTTTAAATAAATACTATTTAAAACAATTCAAACAGAATGTAAAAAATCCACAGTAGATAAAATAAAAATTTCCAATAGACTGGACACAACAGTGACACACAGTCATGCTGTAAAGCCCAAGGCAAAAAACAAAAACTGTGGACTCCTAGAAATGTTTAATCTAGTGTTAATTTTTCCCCAGGACAAATAAACATAAGAAAAAGTTGATTATGAAAATATTATTAATGAGTTTGTTTCCAATCAATTCAGGTAAAATTATAACCCTATATAATAAGACCCTAATATGCAAATCAATCAATCAGTGGAACAACTGGCAGAACGACCAGGCACTATGACGTGCACTGACCACCAGGGGCAGATGCTCATGACCAGTCACTATGACGTGCACTGAACACCAGGGGCAGATGCTCAACGCAGGAACTGTCCCCTGGCGGTCAGTGCACTCCCATAGGGGGAGTGACGCTCAGCCAGAAGCCGGCCTCACAGCTGGCGGCGCTGGCAGGAGCCTCCCTGGCCTCCACTGCAGGCGGGCAGTAAGGAGCGAGGGGTCCCGGACTGCGAGAGCCCTGGACTGCGAGAGGGATGTCTGACAGCCGGCAGGCAGACACTCCCTGAGGAGTCCCAAACTGCGAGAGGGCGCAGGCTGGGCTGAGGGACCCCCTCCCCCCCAGTGCATGAATTCCGTGCACCAGGACTCTAATAACATTAAAATAAATTATGTTTTGGTATAACTAAAACATTTTTAAACAGTAATATTGTGTTTTAATATTTTTAGCTATTTTTAGCTATTTTTAAATTACTTTCATGTAATTAAAGGTGCTATTATGTGCCTGTCCTCAAGTGAGTAGAATTCATATTAAGCTGATTTTTTTCATATATTTTCTGAGGTATAAACAATCACTGTGTTTTCACTGAAGTAAGACAGGAGGGATTCTTTTCTGCAATGCACTTTTCCCTGCCATTTTCCATGAACTTCTGCGATTTTACAGGCTTTCTCTCTCTCAACTTCTTGCTAAGAAAGCCTGCTACTTCTTTCTGTATGAAGTCCATTCTGTTACCCTGATTTAAAAGAAACTTAAATCAGACATTATTCAGTGAATGTTTGTTTAGCATGGCAATAGTTGAGTATTAAAGCTGATACTGTGGGAGATATAGGATATACATTATACATTCAGTAAAAAAATAAAATTATGTACACAGTATGAGCACAGCAATAGAGAGGAAAGGTTTCCTTGGAATTAAATGTTGGGAAAATTATCATTTTATTTCAATAGTTGTGGAATGCCTCCTGTAAGTGGCAGAATTCATGAAGTGTATCAGTGATTTGAGGATGATAACTCTTGAATGGAATGAATGAGTTTAGACTACAATTATATGTTTTGGAAAAAAGGAACTAGTCAGAGGAAATTAGGATGTAAGGAAAAATATATTACACTGTCTTACTTAACCTGATCAAAGAAATGTATATAGCACAGTGAAAAGATATTGGTCAGTAAGGAATATACTACTAAGTCAGATAAATAATTCATAGACAATTCACAGTCATGATCATCAATCATTATCAGTATCATCATCATAACAAAATTGGTACAATTTTTGAGTGCTTACTGTGGGTCAGGAGAGTGCTAATCCTTCAAGAATATACAATGTGCTCAGAGTTAGCACCTTTTCCAATTTTCAGTTTGAAAAAAAATAAACTTGAAAATATTAATAACTTTGCCCAAAGTCATATAACTATTTAGGATGGTGTTGAGGTTGGAAACTTGGATGTTTATCTACTAAAGTCAACTCACTCTAACACAGAACAGGGAGGTATCAAAAGGAATCCACTAACACACATGGGATTGAACTAGAAGACATTTAGTGATCCTTACTGACTGTATGAACTGATCATAGAAACCATCATTGTCCTGTGCCACATTAACAGAATATCGATTTCATTTTAGGTGAGAAAACATCATCTCTTAAAGGTCTGCAACTCTCAGATCATACAACTAAACGTCATACATCTCAGATTATATTTTAAGAGATATTTCCTTTATGGAGTCCACAGAAATGCGCTTTGTTCTCTCATATTTATTTGATTTCATGGTTATCGTAATCCTGATTTCAATGGGTAAGAGTGTGTTAATCTATTTCAAAACAAAACTCCAGACCTTTATTTTCTCTTCTATAAAATAATACTGGTTAGTTTTAGTGATAATGTTTCAGACCATCTAACATAATGCACATCATATGCACAAGTAGTAAACAATAGCTATTAGTAGCAATGAGAGTATCACCTATGTCAAATTTGTAGTGAACTAAAATTTAATAGTGTGACTAGAAACTAAAAATTTCATTAATATTTATATCAAAATAAATTTAGTTCAATAGTTTAGCTAATTAATAATCAGTAACCTGAAAACAAAAGTATAAGCTTCCTGTGTGGTTATTGCTATATTTTTTTTATAGGTAACTTAGTGTGTTTACCTTGCTTTTCATACCATTCACATGCTTAATAATCAGTAACCTGAAAATAAAAGTATAAGCTTCCTGTGTGGTTATCACTACTTTTTTTTGGATAGGTAATTTAGTGTGTTTACCTTGCTTTTCATACCATTCACATGCTACCAGATGGGTTAAAATCCAGACTAGTAGTTATTTAAAACCAGACCAGAAGAGTAATATTCACACGGATCATCAGAGAACAAAGGGATATAACTCCTATTTCAGAAATTGTAACTGGTTGTAGGTCAGCACACAGACTTCAGTTACCCAAACGCAGGTATAAATTCCAGCTCTGGTCAACAACTTCAAGTGTAACTTTGAGCAATTTATTTACTTTTCCTCAGCCTCCTTCCTTCTTTTTAGAAGTGAGGAAATTCTAGCATCTAAGTAATAGGCTTTTTGTGGGATACAGTAAACATTAGGTATTGTCATCATCATCATCATCATCACTGTCACTTCATCATCACAACCATCGTCCTCATAAGTATTATTATCAATAATGCAAGCCTGGACTTGTGACTATTTCAGATTACTATATAAATCAATAATAATTCACCAGATATGATTTTTAAATTATGTCTTTTTGAAAAATATCTGACAACTTCAGGAACAATGCCACCTACTTTAATAAAAATATACTGATTGTATAATTTACTTCATTGTGCTAGCTGGATAATAAAGCAGTTCAGTAAGTTCTAAGACTATGGAAAAACTCCACTTTCCCCTTTCCAACAGAAGGTAATTATAAATAATAGAAACATTAATTTACCTGTATGCAGACATTGCATTACATAAAGTTTCTACTAGCTTAATTAACTTTCTATTTTACTAAACCTGCAAAATATGCACCTTTCCCAAGTCCCCAAACAAATATTGCAGATCATAAATTTTTTATTTCTTTACCTTTATCCCGGCCTCTTAAAAAATTGTAAATTAAAGTTAGTGGATTTTTTAGGACCATGAAGTTTTAAAATCCATATTGATTATTTCCTTACCTATATGTTAGCATAGATTGTATTCAGATTTCAGAAGTTGATGATTCTGAATGTACCTAAATGTTTTTTATATAATCATCATAAAATTGATGAAAATCATGATTTTAGGCCCATCTTAAGCCCTTACATGCGAACATATACTTAAGCAGCTTTAAGTGAGTGTCAACTATGTGCCAGAGTGATGTGCTAGATGCTGAAGCAGTATACTTTTATGCTTTACACTCAACATTAGAATTTTCAATTGGTATTAAACTTAGGGTGTAGTTCCTCCTCAATAAGTAAATAAATAAATATTTTAACTTAATATGCAACTTTTTTATATTGCTTAGTTTAACAGTTTGACAAGCTTTGAATGATTCCTTTTTCCTCTGTTTTGAACACCAGTTCATTTCAGTCCATACATATTTGAATATATAAGCACAGCATAGCATACTCCTGCAAACTCAAAGTGTAACAGTCGCTTCCAACAGTAAGAGAGTCACATCTGGCAACTATACTCTATTTCATTAAAAAGAAATAAAGCAGGAAAACAAAATCAAATGTCTGGAGGGTATAACCATTTTTGTGTTTATTTTGAGCTTTAAATATTTACTTTAAAAATCAATAAATGGTTTCTTGAGCTCACCCCTCAGGATTCCAAGTGGATCCTTTTATTATTAAGCTAGAGGCCCGGTGCATGGATTCTTGCACCAGTGGGGTTCCTCAGCCTGGCCTGCGCCCTTTTGCAATTCAGGACCCTTCAGGGGATGTCAGACTGCCGGTTTCGGCCTGATCCCTGAGGGATGTAGTAGTGTGTGAAGTAAGTGGCAGATGGCCAGGGAGGAGCCCGAGCCATGGCCAGGCACCGCACCACCCTTGCTCATCCCAGCCCTGCTGTGCTGCAGCTGCTCAGTAGCGCTGCTGTGGAGGCAGGAGAGGCTCATGCGGCTGCAGCAGCGCTCACCAGCTGTGAACCAAGCGTTGGGTGCCTGTCGGTTAGCTGAGCGGTGCTCCCACTCTGGGAGTGCACTGACCACCAGCGAAAAGCTCCTGCATTGAGTGTCTGCCCCTGGGTGGTCAGTGCATGTCATAGCGACTGGTCGACCAGTCATTCGGTCATTTGGTCATTCAGTCCCTTAGGCTTTTATATAGATAGATAGATATCTGATCCAGCTCCTTGGTTTACTTCTGTGTTCTTCTTTCTGTCTTATTTTAAGCCCCTGGACTCAGTCTGCATCCTTTCCCCTTTATTACTGTCACCTTAAACTCTATATATTGGCATGCCTCTCTGCCAGGACCTGCTGCTATAGAAGAACCTTCCTATCTTCTTTTCTGGATGCTCCTTTCTGCCCATGAAACAAAGGTAACTACAATGTCATTTTTCTATACTATTCCCAGGGCAATATGATTACATCTATCTGCCTTTTGCAAATTGAAATCACATGGAACACCTAAATCCATAGGTATTCAATATCAGCTAAGAGATTCAATATCACATCTCTTTCGATCAGATTCTACTCTAAGTATTTTAGTAAGCAAGCATATAGACAAATGTAAAACAACAGCATACAACAAAATGTAGAGCCTATACATTTCACAAAGGTCTTGCATTTGACTTCCAGTCCCAACTTGAAATAGCCCTGGTGCATAACATTATATTGGTCGGGTTTCTGCTTTGCTCCAAGTTGCCCCATTGTGCCATCATGGAAAGCTGCTTATGTATTTCTTTTCCTGAGACTCTACTGTGGCATCCAGCATTACTGGAGTTAGGGTCTTTATCCTTAATATTAAACTAAGAATTAAGAGGCCTTATTTTTAACTCTTAAAACACAAATAGTCAATGCCATTGCTTTTCCTAAATAATGGGTCCAGTAATTCCTTCTCTTGGTGGCTATCTTAAAATACAAAACCTCCTTTGAAAATAAAGGTATCCTTAATTTCTATAATAGCTCAAAAAAAAGTTGCCTTTAATGCCTCTAAAATGAAGGAAGAGAGAGGAACAAGTATACATTTATTCTTTTATTAAAAATCTTTATTGTTGAAAGTATTATATAGGTTCTTCTTTTTGCCCTATTAACCTCTTCCAGCCAGCTCCCATCCTCTTCCCACCCCCAGGCCTTCACCACCTATATCCACAGGTTATGCATAGTATGTGCATACAAGTTCATTGGTTGATCTCTTCCCACCCACACTCGCCTGCCTTCCCTCTGAGGTTATACAGTCTGTTCATGCTTCTATGACTCTTGGTCTATTTTTGATTATCAGTTTATTTGGCTCATTAGATTCCACATATGAGTGAGAGCATGTGACACTTGTTAATAAAGCATTCTGTAACATAAAAAACAGAGCCTTTAGTGTAAAGAATTTTAATTTTAAAAGCAATAAACATAGATATAAGATTTTTAAAATAAAACTACTTCTAAACAAAAAATTCAAATATAGAATTAATAGTTTCAAGTATATCTTTTGCTGAGTTCATGAATAGCTTAGTGTTTCAGTGACTAGCTTCTGGTATTGAAAAGATATACTTGTAAATGCTATCTCATCAACTATGTCACCAAAGTAAGGCGATTACATCTCTCTTGTCTTCAGTTCTCTAATCCATAAAATTGATGTTGCTTAACTCACAGTATTTAGTTCCAGTTACCATGTTTTATTAATTTTAAGTCATACAGTTTAATTATTTTCTATTTTAACATTCTGAACTCAAGATGCTTTTTACAATCAAAATAGGAAAAACACTGCATTAATGATTTATTTGGCAAAAATAGAACAGCCTGTAATTTGATAAAATGTGATATTTGAGATAATATGTAAAATGGGAGGCTTTATGCATGGGAATTAAGAGCTACACTTTTGAATGACACTGTTTATAATCAAATCCCACTTCTGCCTCTCACTAGATACATGACTTTGCAAACAGTTGTTTAAGCATGTTGCCCTATTTTTCTGACTTTTAAAATGATTAATGATATAAACAATAAATACCTTACTTCATTGTTGTCAGCAGAAATTATGTAATGTTTAAAACTATCTGATATATATAGCCAGTGCTCACAAAAATTTAGCTAGATTTAGTAATTTAATTTATTTTATTTATTTATTTTTAAGTTAAATTTATTGAGGACACATTGGTTAATAAGATTACATAGTTTTCAAGTATATAATGCTACTAGGGGCCTGGTGCACGAAATTCGTGCACTGGGGGGGTTTGGTCCCTCAGCCCAGCCTGCCCCCTCTCACATACTGGGAGCCCTCAGGGGGGATGTACTACTGAGCTTAGGCCTGCCCCCTGCTCCCCTTGGGGAGTGGGCCTAAGCCTCAGTCTGGCCTCCCTTTGTGGGAGGTGACCGGGCTGATCAGGGGAAGGCACCAGCCCCATCACCCCCCATGAAAAAATGATAACTTTCTTTAGGCATTTTCAAGATGTGTCTTTCATAGGATATGACATTTCTTTATTATTTTTTTTATCCTCACCTGAGGATATGTTTCCATTGATTTTTAGAGAATGTGGAAGAGAAAGGGAAAGAGAGAAACACCAAAGTGAGAGGAACACTTTGATTGGTTGCCTCCTGCATGAGCCCTGACCAGGGCCCCAGCCAGTGAGGAGCCTGCAACCTAGGTACATGCCCTTGGTCAGAATTGAACCCAGACCCTGCGGTGAGCAGGCGAGGCATTATCCACTGAGCCAAACCGGCTAGAGCAGGATATGACATTTCTTAGCCCTCCAGCAGCGGACCTTCGTTTTTTTATCCAGGAGTGTGGTGAAAAACCCTACATCACCTTCTTGGATTCTTATTACCCAAGTTACTAAGAATATTACCAGTGGCATACAGGGAGCTTAGCCAATGAGCGTTCACAAAAGGTGTTTCCTCTGTAGTTCACACCGATCCCTGGCTCGGCCCCTGCCCAGGCCTCAGGCCTCTGGCCCAGCATTAGGCCTGGGCAGAGGACCACCAGCCTGCTCTGATCACCGACTCTGCCACTGCCCAGGCCTCAAGCCTCTGGCCAAGCCTTAGGCCTGGGCAGGGGCCCCCTCAGCTCTGATTGCAGGCTCAGGCCCTGCCCAGGAGCCCCTTGGCTCAGGCCCTTCCTAGCTTGCTCAGGGCCAACACGGGACCTACCTCGGTGTGACCTGGGTGCCCTAGGATGTTTCTGGGACCCAGACCACTGGTGCCTAGTATGCAAATTAACCACCATCTTAGTTGGGTTAATTTGCATATTCGCTCCTGATTGGCTGGTGGGTGTGGCTGGTGGGTGTAGCAGAGGTATGGTCAATTTGCATGTTTCTCTTTTATTAGGTTAGACTAGAGGCCCGGTGCACAAAAATTTGAGCACTTAGGGGGGGGGGTCCCTCAACCTGGCCTGTGCCCTCTCGCAGTTTGGGACCCCTCGGGGGATGACCACCTGCTGGCTTAGGCCTGCTCCC
>NW_005355081.1:370118-445448 GCF_000412655.1 Myotis brandtii
GGGTTAATTTGCATATTCGCTCCTGATTGGCTGGTGGGTGTGGCTGGGGGGTGTAGCAGAGGGATGGTCAATTTGCATGTTTCTCTTTTATTAGGTTAGATGATACATCATCTGTATATTGCATTGTATGCTCATCACTCAAAGTCAAATCTTCTTCCATGTCCATATATTTACCCCTTTATCCTTTACTACTCCCCACCTCCCTTCCCTCTAGTAACCACAATACTGTTGTTATGAGTTTTTCTTTGTTTGTTCTTCCATAGCTTTCAGTTTTACATGCCACGTATGAGTGAAATCATACGGTTATTAATTTTTTCTGTCTAATTTATTTTGCTTAGCATAGTAAAGTGATTTAAATCTCTTTTGAATTTCAGGCATCTGATTTTTTCCCCCGGAAACAAATTAGATTGTGTTCCACAGCCCCTGAGATTAAACTAATTTACTCCATGAAGTTTTGTCTTTCTGACACACAGGCCAGTGATAAAATCAGAGCAAATTATTTGTTTTAAACTACTGTTCCTTCAGTCCTGTCAACAAGTCAATTTCAGAATTTTCTTTCTGTTCTATATTATGAAATGCATTTCACAATTACATGCATTTCTAATACACATGTCAGAATATATTTCTGGTAGAAATTATAAAACAGGAAAACGGGTAGAATAAATTTCAGAAAAATCTGCTTCTGAGTGGTAGAAGAATGGGTTTCTGAACATCTCCTCCATCTCAGTAAATAAGTTGCCCTTCTAGACATTTACATCAAAAGGAGACCCTGGCCTTGGCCCTCTAGAAAGGGCTGCTTTTCTTTTTTCATACCTGAGCCATCTTGGCCAGCTGCTGCCTGTTCTCCAGTTTGGAGTTTGTCATCTGGCTCCTATATTAGGACTGGTCTTGGTCTGAAAGAAACCACATAAAGTCTACGCAACTAAAGTGTATGTGGGGTGTGTGTGTGGGGGGGGGGTGCTGGACATTCCTAATATCCCTAAATCTGTACATTCATCTGTTTTGGTTTCCTAGGGCTGCTGCATCAAAGTTCCACACACCGGGTGGATTAAAACAATAGATATTTATTGTCTCAGTTCTGGAGGCTAGAAACCTGAAATTAAGATATTGGTCTGGAAAGGTCCTTCCTTCCCTTTCCAGCTTCTGGCAGCCATGGGTGATGTTGGGCCTGTAGTTGCATCACTGTCTTCATGTGGCTTCTCCCTGTCTGTCTCTGTGTATTCACATGGACATCTTCTTATAAGGCCACCAGTCGTACTAGATTAAGGTGCTACCCTATTCCAGTATGATATCATTTTAATTTAACCAAATTATCTAAAGACAAAGATCCTGTTTCTAAATAAGGACACAATCTGAAAGAAATATGTGTCTTGGGACTTCAACACGTTTTTTTGTGTTTTGTTTTGTGTGTGGGGTCGGGTTGGGGGGCGGGTAGAAAATGTAACCATATCCTGATGGGATAACTGAATACCCTCAAAGAACTTTCAAATGCAAATTTAAAAAGCCTGCTTTACTCATTTTCTTTATATTATACCATACATCATTCCTGATCCTTTCCTTCTTCTCAACCCAGCATTACATGTGTGATATATTTTAATGTCTTATACCAGTATGAGAGTAAGAGTGCATACCAAGACAGAAGAAGAGGCCGGCAAGTTTGACTGCAGAAGAGACTAGTGAAAATCAAAGCCAAATTACATGATGAAGTCAATTATCCTTGAAGCTCAAAAGACATTAATAAGCTTGTAGTAAGAAATGAGGTTGGCTTCATACTCCCTGGTGAAAGATGTTTTACGCCAATTACCATGTTTCTCTTTTATTAGTGTAGATGATACATCATCTGTATATTGCACTGTATGCTCATCACTCAAAGTCAAATCTTCTTCCATGTCCATATATTTACCCCTTTATCCTTTACTACTCCCCACCTCCCTTCCCTCTAGTAACCACAATACTGTTGTTATGAGTTTTTCTTTGTTTGTTCTTCCATAGCTTTCAGTTTTACATGCCACGTATGAGTGAAATCATACGGTTATTAATTTTTTCTGTCTAATTTATTTTGCTTAGCATAGTAAAGTGATTTAAATCTCTTTTGAATTTCAGGCATCTGATTTTTTCCCCCGGAAACAAATTAGATTGTGTTCCACAGCCCCTGAGATTAAACTAATTTACTCCATGAAGTTTTGTCTTTCTGACACACAGGCCAGTGATAAAATCAGAGCAAATTATTTGTTTTAAACTACTGTTCCTTCAGTCCTGTCAACAAGTCAATTTCAGAATTTTCTTTCTGTTCTATATTATGAAATGGCCTGGCAGTCTTCTCTCCTTCGGAGCTGTATCCGAAACGTCTGCCTTTCATCCATTCAAGTGCTGCTGTTGTATCCCCCCATCAAAAGAATCTTTAAATCTTATAAAACAGACACACGATGCATGTTTTTGAAGTTAATTTATAATAGCTTAAGCACCTATCTATGATTTTTTTAAAAAAAAAATCCTTGAGGCAGTAGGGCTCCAATTCCTGGATACTGGCCAGTTTTGAAGTATCAAGTGTAACTACAGAGTATGTAGTGTCTCAAAGGGAAGCCTGGGAATACCAGTGCATGCTTGTGTATGTGGGTGTGTGTGGGGGGGGGGTGCTGGACATTCCTAATATCCCTAAATCTGTACATTCATCTGTTTTGGTTTCCTAGGGCTGCTGCATCAAAGTTCCACACAACAGGTGGATTAAAACAATAGATATTTATTGTCTCAGTTCTGAAGGCTAGAAACCTGAAATTAAGATATTGGTCTGGAAAGGTCCTTCCTTCCCTTTCCAGCTTCTGGCAGCCATGGGTGATGTTGGGCCTGTAGTTGCATCACTGTCTTCATTGGCTTCTCCCTGTCTGTCTCTGTGTATTCACATGGACATCTTCTTATAAGGCCACCAGTCGTACTAGATTAAGGTGCTACCCTATTCCAGTATGATATCATTTTAATTTAACCAAATTATCTAATATGTACCTCCTTAAAGCTTTACAGTACATTTGTTTTTCCTGTTTATTATTCCTTTCCATCAGAACTATATGTATTTTAGACTAGCAAATTCAACCTTCCTAGAAAACTTATTTTATCATATTACAAAGATTACACCAATGAGAGCAGATTTATCAAGCAAAGCAAAAAGATGAATCAACAAAAATGAAAAAACTGGTACCTATGAACTTCCCCATACACTGACATATTTGTCATTATTCTATTATAGAAAGAAAATCGCATTTTATTTACAAATCTTACTTTCATGTAATATGCACTAAATAAAGATATTGTCTGAACACAGGAAAAGTGAAATTATTTATTAAAAAGCCAATGATTAAGTTGTGGCTACTAATTTTTGGTATCAATAAAAGAATATGAAAGAGTTCATATTACAAATCATGACCATTATCATGATTTAACACTACATGCTAAAACTTTACAGGGTACCCAAGGGATCTCTTCAAAACTTCTATATAGATTTTGGAATATAAAAGTTGAAATAATTTCCAGGGGACAAAGTTGATCCTGGTAGACTTAGAGAGCAGAACTAAGGGCAAGTTGCTGGAACTGATCATGAAAAATAATAAAGTCAAATGGAAAATTTAAGATCAGGTGCTGGCAGGGTGACAGGTACACAAAACTGCAAGTTTCGCTGTGCTATTGCAAACTGTTTTACTTTAAAGGTTTATTAGTGGGTCCTTTAGCTTCCACTGCTCTTCAATGAGTTGAGGCAAGAACATTGTGTCATCATATTCTGATATACTAGTATTTGTAATATATAGGCATTTCGCTTTTACAATATTAAAAATAATTATATTTATTTTACACTTTATTATAATGTGCTCTAAATTTTCTTCGTTTGCATCTGTAAATGTTTAGTATCTGGTAAGCACTGTAACAGAGTTAAAAAACCAAGAAGCTGTCTGGACCCAATGTTGAGACCCTGGCTGAAGACTAATTAGCTCCTCTTCTTGAGCATTTGGTTACATCCACACTCCAGTCACTTTTGTTATAGGGGCTCTCACATTCCAGGTCAGTGTGCGTCGGCCCTCATCACCCCCAGGGACAGGTACCAGACCAGAGGCAGCCCCTATTCTCCTCCTCCAGAAATGACACAAATGATCCAACCCACAGGAAGTCTACAAAACCTAGCCACCCCCACCTGCCTGTCACACATAAACTGCCCCCTAAGCTCCAACTTGCTGTTCTCCTGTCCTTAGGTGCTGTCCCCTCTGCTGCCCTGCCTGGCAGTCTTCTCTCCTTCGGAGCTGTATCCGAAACGTCTGCCTTTCATCCATTCAAGTGCTGCTGTTGTATCCCCCCATCAAAAGAATCTTTAAATCTTATAAAACAGACACATGATGCATGTTTTGGAAGTTAATTTATAATAGCTTAAGCACCTATGATTTATTTTTAAATCCTTGAGGCAGTAGGGCTCCAATTCCTGGATACTGGCCAGTTTTGAAGTATCAGGTGTAACTACAGAGTATGTAGTGTATCCAAGGGAAGCCTGGGAATACCAGTGCATGCTTTTCCGTGGACACTGAGTTGGTAGACCTTATGCCTCTTACCATATCCCATCTGCAGCGTTCACTTCCCAAGATCAAAGACTGGCTAGTGCCTCGGGGCACCCATAATTTAACCACAGTTTTTCACTGTGTAGCCCAGCTTCTGCTTAATTTGGGCCCTGTGTGCATAAATTACATAACTTACTCTCCTGAAAATCTACACGTACTTTGAAAAAGTCTTTTCAAATTATTGTATTCAGTGTTTGCAAATGGCAGATATCCTTTTCTTTTGGCTTCCTTTCTTTTAATGGGAAAGGTTTCTCAGGATATCAAGTTCACCCTATTAATGGGACTAATGTCTGTCAGTAGACTCTTAATAACTGTATAGATTAAGAAGAGTGGGAGGGACCCCGCATTCACTGGTCAAATTCTCTACTAGGAAGATTGTCGAATTGTTTGGTGCTCCGATTACATGGAAGGTAGGCATTCTTAAGGGAATTAGAAACAGTTATCAGTGCAGAGGAGAACCCTGAAAGGGAATGTGATGGCCAATTTTGAACTTTTTAGAGAGATATGAAAAAGAGGTTCTTGCTCGGCTTCTGTGTGTTTTCTTCTCTCATCATTTCTAAATGGCCTGCCTTTAGGACCATTAATAGACGATGATTTCCAAAATGCCACATTTTTTATAACATGTAACTGCACATCAATCTCCTAAAGCATACAGAGGATGTATTGCATTTGATAACATCACTAAAAATCAACTTTTACCGATAAGTCATTCACCTCTAATGTATCGTACACATCTTTTGACTGACAGTGTTGGTTTTGTTTCTGCCTTAAATATAATTTAATTTTAGTTATACTGATAATTGCTATTTCACTTTGAAACCCTTGAAACAGACCCTCTTTCATATATACAAAATAGAATGCAAAAAGAACACGTTTACACAAGCAGTCTTGCATTGTCTTCATCACAATCCTGGCAATAAAGTGTCCTATATGTAATATTGTATTTGTAGAACACACATCAAGAGCCTTGGTTACGAAACTCAATAAAGTGTGTTACTCCCTGCCAGCTGGCATCTGTTCCTACGAAAACCCATTTTCATGTGCTGTTGTCTACACACAATCATTTTTAATGCACCCTAAAGTCCACTTTTATTAAGAAACTTTGCTCCTGAAGTTGTTTCCTTGGTTCTATATGCACTGGAAGTAATAAAGAGAATTAGTAATGTAGACACAGAATGAAAAAAACATAATCCACTGCATTTGTAAATTGTTCCCTATTTGGCTAAGGTAAATATTTATGAACGCTTTGTTGGATTTAGTTGTGATGTCTAGGAAAAGAGCTGTGTGGGAAAACATATTAGAGGCAAAGCATGGTTTCATTTTTTTTTCACTTATTATTCAGTCATTCTACATTTAATCTTTCAGACACTTTTCCTGACCTCACGTGTGACAGTTCTATGATGCTTTAAAAATTGGAATACACTTACATGTATTGCTGGACTGATATTCTGAAACAGGTGCAGATAGTCAGGATGTCATGAGAGCAAACTGCTGCTGTATTGTAATGTGGTAAGCAAATATGAACGCAGCCTCCGCTCTTTCTCCTTCATAAGTATCATGGATGCTAAGTGTTCATTGGGTCATAATGTAAACCCTCTGCCAGGATTCATGTTCTAATTTGCTAAGTTATTTGTAAAATGAATGAAATTGGGAAGATAATTTCAATATTTAAATAAACTTGATGTGCAGGTAACTTTAATTTTTTTTTTTTATTTCGGAGAAGAAGGGAGAGGGAGAGAAAGATAGAAACATCAATGATGAGAGAGAATCATTGATTGGCTCCCTCCTTCATGCCCCCCACTGGGGATCAAGCCCAAAAACCAGCCATGTGCCCTGACCAAGCATCAACCACTGGCCCATACAGGCTGGGCTATGTGTGGGTAATATTTTTATTCAAATATATTTTTTTAATTTCACATACATGCACACACACACACACCAGATATGTGAACAAACATTACTTGTTGGATACAGTAAAAATGAAACTATATTTTTAATTCTAGCTGACCCTACATTTTTCAGTGGGCTATTACTTCACTGGATGTAGATGAAAATTCTCATAGTTCTCATGATTTTTATACTCACTGTTAGGTAATTTAAAAGCTCTATAATTCTTTAAGTCAGAGAATACAGTCTAGCATTAAACAAATTTAGAAATGTTCCGATACATATAATAATGAATGCTTCATTTTTCATTCAAATATAAAACTTGTCTCCCCTATTCTTTCAAAGGCCTGTGGTCAGGAAGCAAGACAGCCTGCAGCATGAAGAGAACGTCATTGGCTTTTTCTTCTATAACAGCATCTCACTTCCTCCATCCCTATTGTGGATGGTAAGTAGTTGGACAAGAGCTCGATATGATCGAAGTCTTTCTAACTTCGCTGGTTTTATAATATCTGGCTTGGCACATACTTGGAAATGGACTTATTCAATAAGTACTTTTGTTTATTCTTGTTTGGAATTATAGCCTCATTAACTAGGGATTTTTACCACTAATATTTTAGCTCCTCCCTCTTGAATATTTCTCCTTTTTCCTCATGCAGGTAGATTCTGATCTGGAGGGTGCAGACTCACTTCTACAGCAGTGTTTTGGACTCTACAATGTTAACTCATACTCAGATATGTATAAGTCTACAAGAGAAGAAGATCTGTCAGACTTTACTATATATAATTTTACAATAACCTGGGAATTCAACACATTTACAAAACAGACTGTGTCCTCTGGAGATTATGATAAATAGTCTGGAGGGGCATACTTCTTTGGGATGAACATCATAGCTATATAGTATTTAAAACTTTTCCTTCTGTTAGGGCAGAAAGTTAGATAACTGCATATAGAGACTGCATTAATCCCTGGCACATTTTTTAAAAATATGTTTTTTAAAATCAGTATGTTTTTATTGATTTCAGAGAGAGGGGAGAGGGAGAGAGAGAAACATCAATGATGAGAGAGAATCATTGATCGGGTGTCTCCTGCACGCCCCCTACTGGGGATCGAGACTGCAACCAGGGCATGTGCCCTGACCAGGAATCAAACCATGACCTCCTGGTTCATGGGTCTTCACTCAATCACTGAGCCACATTGGTTGAGCATCCTTGGCATATTTTTGGCAAATTATAAAATTTACAATAAGAGGTAATAGAAGAACAACTGTGGGAAACCTTTACACTAGTTACATAAGTTTTTATTACCACTATTGTTTATTTTAAATATCACTGAAACTATTTCTTGGGTTTTAAAGCAATTGTAATATATTTAGTAATCCACATTGCTTTGTTTTAGCTTGAAAATATTACAGATAATGTAAATTGTCAGGCATCTTTCTTTACCTTGTATTCTAGAATGTTCAGAATATAATTTTGAGAATTTTAAGATAACATATATACAAGATATTAAAGCAACTTTTTCTAACTTAATTTTACTTTAGGGCTTACTTTATTTTCACAACTTCTGTTTTTCTATCATCTTTTTTTCTTTGTATCATTAAATTGGATACATTTTTCATAATTTGCTATACACTTTTTTGCAATATTATTATACTTATTGTTTCAGAAATGTTATGCAAGATGAGACATCATTAAACTCATTGTACTGCAGCTACATCCAAGACATTCTAGCCATCTACAACTACTTTTTCCCAGATAAACAATCACAGATAAATTTCTACATATTTTTGTTTCATTAGACTCTGTCTTCTATATCTCTAATAATTGGATGGAGTAATGGTGCCAAAACAACAAAAACAAACATCAATGGCTTCTGTAGAGTCTAGGAACCTGTAAATTGTCTGACACCAAAACTCTGTCTAATCAGATTCTTTCATTTGGAAGATGTCATTGGATGCTATAGTGGATTTCTGGTCTCTGGCCATATTTTAATATCTGCCTTATGCTTAGGGAATTTCATGAAGACGTATGTGTGGCAGAGAATCCATTCTGTTGACCTATTAGATACATCTGCCTCCAGAGGGAGCTGTATCAGAGGATCATCCAGTGTTCAGATTAAGTAGTGACTCCTGAGATGCAGGTGCCCTCTGCCAAATTAGTCCTGCATGGGTGTGTTGGGCCTTGTTGCTGTCTTGTGTACTCTATGTCTGATTTTCTTCCTATATAATCTGTGATTTGCCTAAATATTTTTTTTGGTTGAGAGAGATAGAGATAGAGATAGAGATAGACATAGACATAGAGATAGAGATAGATAGATAGATAGATAGATAGAGAGAGAGAGAGAGAGAGAGAGAGAGAAAGAGAGAGAGAGAGATGTTGTTTCACTTATTTATTCATGCATTCATTGGTTGATTTTTGTATGTGCCCTGACTGGGGATCAAACCTGCAACCATAGTGTGTCATGATGACATTCTAATCAACTGAGCAACCCGGCAGCCAGGGCTTGCCTAATAATTTTTAAATTTAAATGCTTAGAATAGATTCTGTTGCTAATAAATAAAAATCCTTATTCATATAGTTGGTACATAAATAAACCGCATATCTCTTTTGTAGAATTAAAAATATGATATAGAGACAGAAGTCATCAGAATCAGAAGCAAAGCTGGAGAACTGGTGGAGCAAAAGAGCCAGAAACAGATCCACTAGAGAAAAAGAGTAGAGGAACCCACTTCTGAGATGTGAACAAGACAGCTGGACCATCAGTAGCTCACCACAGCTGCTCTTGTTGTGTCCTCTTACCCACTGTTTCACCACTTGTCTGTCCTTTCTCTTCCCATCTAAATGGATACTTTTGCTTCTTCACATCTAGGTCTATCTCCTTAACAGTCCCTCAGCAGAATAAAAACTTTTACCACATTCTATGAGGGCATGAGACCAAGGCTGTGTCACTTTCTTTTTCTGTACTGTATACCTAGTTTGTGGCACAGTATGTGGCTTGCAGTATATTCTGAATATTTGTTGAAATACATGATAATGAGTAAACAAATGACCCTAAAAATATAACTGAGACAGTAAATTACATTTACTTAAAAAGTGCTTTGAAAGTCCTGGCTGGTGTGCTCAGTGGTTAGAGTGTCTGCCCGTGCACCACGGAGTCACAGTTTGATTCCCAGTCAAGGCCACATACCTGGGATTCAGGTTTGATCCCAGGCCCTGATCAGGGCGCATATGGGAGGCAACCAATCGATGTGTCTCTCTCACATCAATGTCTCTCTCTGTCTCTCTCCCTGTCCCTCTCTCCTTTCCACTTTTTCTAAAAATCAATGGAAAAATATCCTGGGGTGAGGATTAACAAAAAATAAGTGTTTTGATAGGTTACAAATGAGCCCAATCTCATTTTGTAATACACACACACAAGCACACACACCCATCAGCCCCATCATGTTCTTGTTTTTCTTTATTTTAGAAATTTGAAATGATGGAGGTATTTCTGATAGCTGGCAAAGGAACCTAAGACACATTTACTTACTCAGATTAGCAAACTTCCCTTGTGAAAGAGCTGACTTTTCCCTCTTTCTTTATAAAAATGAAAGTCTTTCCAAAGACATGTGAACCTTATTGTGAAATCACCTGGTATTATGATTGCAGTTTTTCATCTCCTACTGCATTAGCTCTAAATTCTGATGCAATATTTTTAAACATCTGCCTAGGGAGCTTTCCCTCTGCTGTCTTCAATAAATCTCTCCTTTACCCACGAGGTTTTCTTCGGTTAATAACACCCTGTAAGTGCTTAATGTGGCATTATGAATCGTGTAAAGTATCCTGAACAGTGCTTGACCCCACATAGTTCTGTAGCTCACCATTGATTTAATGTGACAGAATAAATCCTCCACATTAGCCTGCACCACATTTTTTAATATTCCAACACAACAGAATTATTGCAGAGGAAACTATGCTGTCAGTGGCTCTAAAGCAGTAAACAGAATACAAATATCAGGGTACTTTACTAAGTTTTGCAGCAAATATATTTAAGAAGCAGAGTGTACATCACAGACATTTGCTACCTTGTACAATATTTTGTAAGGGGGAAAGAAACGTATTAGATGTCATGTCAGGAACTATTTAAGAATGTTAAACATATCCAAAATTATTATAGACAGCATGTTTGGGTTTAAGTGGAAGGTAGACATATGTTAACTCTTTTACCCAAGAGTCATGTCATTTACAGTATATTGCAATTATTTTAGTCTATGATACCGAAAACATCTCCATATTGTTTCAAGGAACCAAAAAAGACCCCAAATAGCCTCAGCAATCTTGAGAAAAAAGAACAAAGCTGGAGGCATCACAACACCAGACATCAAACTATACTATAAGGCGATTGTAATCAAAACAACCTAGTATAGGCCTGGAACAGAAAACAGAGCCCAGACATCAACCCACACCTAAATGGCCAAATAATATTTAACAAAGAAGGAAAGAACATACAATGGGGTAAAAACAGTCTCTTCAATAAATGGTGTTGGGAAAACTGGAGAGGTACACGCATAAAAATGAAACTAGGCCACCAACTTACACAATACACAAGATAAACTCAAATTGGAAAAAGGACTTAAGTGTAAGTCACAAGACAATAAAATCCCAAAAGAAAACATAGGCAGTAAAATCTCAGACATCTCTCAGAGTAATATTTTTGCTGATATGTCTCCTAGGGCAAGGGAAACAAAGGAAAAATAAACAAATGGAACTACATCAAGCTGAAAAGCTTCTGCTGAGCAAAATAAACCATCAACAAAATAAAAAGGGAGCCCACTGTGTGGGAGAACATATTTGCCAATGATATTTTGGATAAGGGGTCAATCTACAAAATATATAAAGACTTATACAACTCAAAACCAGGAAGACAAATAATCCAGCTAAAAATGGGCAAAGGACCTGAACAAACACTTCTCCAAACAGGACATACAGATGGCCAAGAGACAACATATGAAATGCTCAAGGTCACTAATCATCAGATAAATGAAAATTGAAACCACAATGAGATGTCACCTCACATCTGCCAGTGTGGCTACTATCAATAAATCAATAAACAACAAATGCTGGTGAAGATGTGGAGAAAAGGAAACCTTAGTGGACTGTTGGTGCAGCCACTGTGGAAAACAGTATGGGGTGTCCTCAAAAATTTAAAAATACAACTGCCTTTTGACCCAGTGATCCCATTTCTGGGGAAAATCCTAAGAATCCTGTACACCAATTTGAAGGAATACTTGCATTCTTATGTTCACAGTAGTATTATTTACAATAGCCAAGATCTGCAAACAGCCCAAATGCCATCAGTAGATGAGTGGATAAAAAAGCTGTGGTACATTTACACAATGTAATGCTACTTCATGGCCATATAAAAGAAGGAAATCTTATCTTTTGCGACAACATGGATGGTCCTGGGGATTATTATGCTAAGTGAAATAAGCCTGTCAGATATAGACAAATACCATATGATTTCACTTATATGTGGAATCTAAAGGGTAAAATAAATGGATGAACAAAATAGAAACAGAGACATAGATACATGGAACAGACTGACACCTGTCAGAGGGGAGGGAGGAAGGGGAGACTGGAAGAAAGAAGGCGAAGGGATTAGCCAGAGAATATGTATGCATAGCCCATGGACACAGACAACAGTATGGTATTGTATAAAAGGAAAGGGGGTGAAGTCAGTGTGGAGGGGAATTAAGAGAGAGGTCACATCTGCAATAGTGTCAAAACTCAAATTAGCCCTGGCCGGTTTGACTCACTGGACAGAGAGAACATCAGCCTGGGGACTGAAGGGTCCCAGGTTCGATTCCGGTCAAGGGCATGTACCTTGGTCAGTAGGGGGTGTGCAGGAGGCAGCTAATCAGTGTTTCTCTCTTATCAATGTTTCTAACTCTCTACCCCTCTCCCTTTCTCTCTGTAAAAAATCAATAAAATATATTTTTTAAAAACTAAAAATAAAGAGAAAATTAAAATTGAAAGAAGTAACCAGGGGTACCACACAAACTTCTATATCTTCTGTTTCATTGCTCCCTTTTATACTAAACTCTCAGGGCACTGGGTGCTCCTTCTGCTTCAAAACATCCCCTCAACCCTAATTCACATGCTCCAGAACCTGTACTAAATTTAGATGGACAGCACATTTTAATTGTTTTAAAAAGTATGGGTTCTCACTAAATACTTATAGTGTAGCTAAATATTAAAATGTTAACGAGTGTTGTATCATGATTCCTTTTTGTTCTATTCCCTTTTTGGACCCCATGGCAATTTCTACAATTTTATTCATGGAATTTTGATTCTTTGTTTTTGTTTTCTCCAAAGTTTGATAATCTATATATTTATCTAGACATTTAAGTCTTTTCCTTAATGCCACTCCTTTCCAGGTTCATGTTTACTTTTGAAATTTTTCAGTTTATTTTATTTTTCCTGGAGGTGCAAGAATCACTGTTGTTGACAGGGAAGTTTATATTTGATGAAATCATGACCTCAACAAATGACCTGTCTCAAGAATTCGCCTTATATGTCCCTGAATGCGCTTTCATATCCCCTAACCATTCTGTTTTCCGAGGAGTGGTTATGCCCTAGTCTACTCATTTTCTCTGAAATAACGAACCTCTCCATCCACACTACACTCATCAGTTATACACACATGGGCTGAGTTCCTCTGGCCAACCACTCTCTCTAGCTAGATGAATGAGAATGTCAGGCTTTATTACAATTACTTGTTTCCATATCTATTTTTCCCACAACCCTGAGCTCCTTGAGTCTAGGAGTCATGTTTTTCCTTTTTTTTTAGTGCCAAGGATACACTCCACAGAGGTCATTTAAAAGAATGGCTTAATGCATAATTAATACACTAGACATATCCAGAATTCTCTATTTAAACACATGTGTCCTATCCAAAATATGTGAAAGAGGACAGCATATATGGGGTTAGGTTACATGTAAGACAAAATAATGAAGATAAAGTGAGTGAGAAACTACATATTTTAATAAACTTGTTCATTTCACAATATTTACCATCAACCAATAATACTTCATTTTTATCTGTTCCTAGACCCTATTTAATTTACCATTGCTTAAAATATGCCTTTTAGTCTATGTACAAGTTGTATAAGTCTGTATTTCCCCTTAATTCATATCAAAATTATAAAATTGATAATATATGCAGCAGAAATCAGGCAAATAATCTGAGCAAGCTCAGTTAGTGTTGCAGAGCACAAAAATTACCATAAATCCTTCCCTCCCTGTATGTGCAACTCCAGTGCCACATTGCCACTCCTTTCATCAAGAAGTAAAGTCTAATTCTCTACCTTTCTGATCTGGGCTTTGCCATGTGCATGGCTTCATTCAAAGGAACATTAGCAAATGTGACCCAAGCAGAGATTTGAAAAGCAATTGCACAACGGGGCTTTCTTTCTCAGTGCTATTTGGAATCCTGAGATTGCTCAGGTAAAGAAAACTCTAGGACATCCAAGAGACCACATAGGACAGATATAAGCTCTCCCATACGAACCCCTGTAGACCAAGCAGCCTGCCTACAGCTGTATATGTGAGTGAGGCCGTCCTGAATCATCAACCACACACAAGGTTACTAGTAGGAATAAGAAATAACTAAGTCATGGAATTGTAAGAAATAAAGTGTGGTGCTTTAAGCAAATATGTTTTCTTGACATAAGCCATTTTCCTTCACAAAGCAAATGAATTTAGTTAGCAAGTAGACTTGATTGTTGATTGGTGTTTTAAACTATATTAAGTAGACAATCCAAGAATTAAGCAAAACAATAACCATCTATATTAATCGAACTTATTGTTCTACTGGTTCATTAGTATAAATTAGAAGATATTGTAAACATTTTACCATGGCATTTGATTCTGTGCTGGATGTTAAAATTTATTATGACATGTATTCCAAAAAGAGAAATAGACATTTTATGCAGTGTTCTTGGTAAGGTAAGATCTTTGAAGAAGCATGCTTGCAGTCTTTTCTCCCCTTCTTTCAGTTGGTTCTTGAGTTTGCAAATGCCTTTAGAAAAAGTTAGCCTAGGTAAAGGCGGATGGATGTTTATTTTTCTCCCAGTATCAATGCTTTTGCTTAGTAATACATTTAAATATTACTTTTGTTAGAAATTCAGCATAAAAAGAGTAATGACAAAGGTATTTTTACTACCACTTGTTGAGTCTGTGCTACACAGTAACCCAGCGTTGTGCCAACTGAATTATACATTAAAGTTAATCTAATTTTTACAGTAGTTATCTCCAATTCACACATAAAATAATGCTGATTAAGTAATTTACTCAAGGTCACGTTGTCTTTAAGAAGTGCAGCTAGGGTTTGAACTATGGCTTTTCTCCTTTCCTGAAGATATAGGAAATACCTTTGGGTTAGAGATGTTTTAATAAGTGCAGCACAGCAACACGCACCACATGTAGCCTCTGACTTGTGTGGGGTGAGTCAAATGTCCTCAGAATCAAGGAACATTTAGTAAGAAGTCAAATGCATGACCAATAAGTGCCACGCTAGAGGCCACGTGTTCTATCTTGATGCCCATTCTTCCTTCCTCTTTTGACATCCTTTGTCTGGATTTCATCCATTACTACTAATATTAACATCTCAAAATTACTGTCGTTTTAAATATGTATGAAATACATCAATGTGACACTATTTTCATAACTGTTAGGAAACGAGTTGGAAAACCAGAAAAGTACCACACAGCTTAGAGACCTGTGTACAGTTCTTACAAGTAAATATTAGAGCTTAAACTTAAACTAACCTCTTGTGACTAAATAAAGGTGCGGGGGTTTTTCCAGAAAAAAAGTATTTCATGAAGAGTGGTCAAATTGAGTTTATCATGAATGGAAACAACATGTTTGAAGCTTAATTCTGCTACAATTAACTGAATTATATTACTTATGCATTATATTAACCTATCTGAATCTCCTAATTATAATCACTTATAAATTAAAAACATTAGACATTATCTTGCAAGCTTAAAGACTATATGCAGAACAATCCTGATAAGATAGACCCTCATTAAAAAGAACATGTTTGAAAAAAGTACTCTTTCTTTAAGCCTCTGAAGAATAAATGAGAGTCCCTGGCAATCTTTCATACCAATAAGAGAAAGAACCAGATTGTCCTTGGAAATCTGACTACCTATAAGCATAAGCATCTTTTATGTGTATTGGAAATCTTTCATGGACTACATACTTGTTGAGATGCTGTTATTATTATTCTGTGTTTTAAAAATCACTTGTCTTACCTGGGTCTGGGGCGTGGTGATGTTCCCAATGATTAATAGATTAAAATCCATGTTGCAATCGGTATAATTATAGCCACTATGATCAAAATTAATTTAGTAATTGATGTTGATTGGTGTTTTAAAATATATTAAGTAATAAAAATCACACTATATTATTACCTACTCTTATAATCTTATATTTAAATCTAATAATTTGTCTCTTGGCCTACAAAATTCACCTCCAAACTTTTAAATATATTATTATAATTTATTAAAAGTCTACTGTCTTTATTAGTGCCATTTAACCCAACTGACTAACTAGAATATCATATTGAATTTCAAAACTTAATTTATTAAGTAGTTGAGAATTAGACCTTCTGGATGGTTTTTAAAGTCTAGAGCTAGAGGAAACCTTAGAGGTATTCCACCTCTCTGACTAATTTTATTGGCAGGGAAATTCAATCCTATAAATATGAAATTATTTGTTCCAGGTTACATAATATAGAAGAGGCATAGTCAGGATAAGAAAGTGTTAGCTATCTTATGTTTCAGAATTGTCCATACTTTAAACTTTTACTAAATTATCAGGAAATTTATTTTATTAGAATTGTGTAGAATTTAAATTAAGAATTCTAATATGTCCAAAATATTACACATGAAATGTACTCAGTTTACTGCTTCTGTGCTATATTCATTGCTTCTATACAAGATTACTTAAACCAGATCACATTCTTAATAAAAGCTTCCTATTGATTGTACATTATTTTGTTTTTCTTTCATATTATGTCAGCTTTTCAATGAATTTTGGAAATCACTTATTCTTCCGTGGCGTTATCTATTCTTGCACCTATTAAATCAGGACCCCAGGACATCGCAATGTCCTTTTCCACTCAGTGTGAAGAAAAAGTCAGCCACAGTGCGTTAGGGTTCTTTGGTTTGTATTCATATTCTCTATGTTTGACAGCTCTTTTCTAGGCACAGTTGTTCTTTATTCTTAGCCTCTCTGTTCCCTTTAATAAAGGTGCTACCACAACAGTCATTGTGGCTCTATAACTGGACACCCCTTCATCCTCAGGTCATGGATCTATCATCACTGAGGCTCTGCAATCATTGTCACTGCTCTCTTTTCTAGAAAAATATAGGAAGACGACCTCCTGGTATCCTGGTACAGCGGGCACAAGAATGTCTACCTTTTAGTGGTTTACACTTTTTGAGGGAGTTTTCAATGCAGCATTGCTTATGTCTCAATATCCAACAGATATTTTATTTCAGCGTGATGCTGCTTTCATAATGCAATAAATCTCCTAGGAGAAAACTCAGCGAAAAAATATTGCTCAAACAAGCTTGGGCCAGTTATCTTGGACTCAGAGCAGATGAAGAATTCTGGAAAAAGCATGACACATTTTCTTTTATCTGCCACCTGTCCAATCCTTCCTAGAACTGGGTCTGAGTTCAAGCAGGACAATGCCAGCTCAGGAATGAAAAGTAGAGATATCCTCTGTAGCACACATATCATCGTGCTAATTTTAATTTCTTTTTAAAAGAATATAATTTAGAGAAATAATGCTGTAGGTTTTTTTTTTAGTCCAACTATGTATGAATACACATGCTTGCCGAGTGTACAAGAAATTATTTTAAGTCATGAATTTTAAAAAGAACTCCCTCAGAGAGATGAGAACAGATTTATAACCAGCTGGTGCCAGGTTATATTTGGCATATGGAACCTAGATTTAGTTATCATCTTCAAAGTCCATGAATACCATTCTAGCAACACTATTGTGCATGTAAGACAAATGGTCCAGGAATTCCTTTAAGTAATCTCCAGGTGATGAGAACAAGGTCAAGTGTCAGCACAATGCACTGAAGTCTGAGTCCCTAACTAGGGTCTCTGAGGCAGCCAGAGCTGTCACGGCTGCAGGGGGAGCAGGTGGTATTTTAAAAGATGTGAGAGCAGAGAGTTATTTTTTTTTTTGCTTGTATTTTTATAGGCAAGTATGGACACAAGGGTTTGTTAAATGAAAGTATGTGAAAGATGGTAAGTTCTGAGAACTGGGGTAGAATGGGGTGCCTCTCTTCCTCTTGGAAACAAGCACCAACACACCCCCTGTGTCTTGGTTCTTAAAGGGACCCGTTGTGCTCAGAGATGTAAAGACAGCTCCTCTGTGTCAGGATTTTTATCAAACCAATCTCAGCCCCCCCATCTCCCACCTGAGAAGCACTCACCAACAAGAAAACAGGTTCTCTTCTGCACCCTGGCAGGGAATTCTGCTGTTTGATCATAACTTCCCTGAGACATGCTTATCCCACCAGCTCTGCCCCCTGCCTCCCTCTCAGTTGTTTCTTCTTTTGCCTCTTTCTTAATCTCAGCTAAGTCCATACCTGATTGGACCAAGAGTAGACCATTGATGCATTCTGAGACCTCTTAGAAATTTGTATTTGAGATCCAGAGAAGTCCGTTTCTGACTAATAAAATCTGGGAATTACTGTAAATCTGAGGCTGAAATGGCCATCACGGGCCTTAGTTCAAGATCAGCAGAGAGTGAACTGCAGTTGATTCCAGTTCATCCTAAGATGCTTGTAAATATGTTTTTAAATTTGCCAATTACAGTTAACATGCAATATTATACTAGTTCCAGGTGTACAACATAGTGGTCACCCCAATAATTCTAGTACCCATTTGACAACGTACATAGTCATTGCAGTATTATTGACTGTAGTCTCTATGCTGGAGGAAGTAATGTACTTACTTGGCTTCCGTCTGATGATCCTCTTATGGATTTCAAACACATCGTCTTATTTTGCTTACCTTACCATGGATGAATTCCCTTTCTTGCAGTCAAATCTCAGCTGAACAACACCTGAGGAGACAAACGTCTACTTAGCAAAAGTAAAGTTTTGGAATCTGCATATATGGAGAGACTAGTGTAAACTGGCCTTCTCCAATCTCAGATTCTGCTCTTCAGTATTTCATTACAGCTTTGTTTTACTATGGGTGTGAAGTCAGAGATGCACAAAGGCCCCAGTGTGTCCTCGGGAATTATTGGCGGAGAGGGAGAAACTGCTTTTAAACCTAGCTCCATTTTGGCCTTTAGTAAGTAAAATCAATTTCATTTATGCTTCATAATTTTTGTGGAAGATTTATCTTTTAAAGAAATGCATTTGATTCCAAATGATATTTTCTCATCATTATTGATTTTTAAAATTTCTCATAATCCTGTGCATATAGGATTTATGAGATGTATTGGATAAAAGCCTAGTCATGCTAGTTCCAATATGGGCCTGGCTTTTTAGATATATCTACCCTCGTGAAATCATGGAATCATGGGCCTATTATTTCATCTCTGCTACTTATAGTTCCGTCACCAGGAGGTTTTCTTTTCTTTTTTCCCCAGTTATAAGTATAGCTGAGTCCAACAAAAGATTCATAGTCTACCTATTTTAGAATATTTGAGATAAAGTGGGTTTTTTTTTAACAAATGTTATTTGTTAATAGGATTATATTTTTTAATCCAGCTAGGCAAAGCCAAAACATCTTTGAAAAGAGCCTTGTGCAAATAGAGTTGGGTCTACTTACAAAGAAAAGTTCACTTATTAACTACTTGGCATTAAGAATTAGAATGTTTACTATAGAAAAGGCTTTGCAAATACTAGAAGTCCTTTAAAAATGTTCTTTTAAAAATTAATTTATTGAGGTGACACTGATTCCCAAAACCACACAGGTTACAACTCAATAAAAACATCACCTGCACACTGATCCTGCACCCATCGCCCCAAGCAAAGTCTCCTTCTGTCCCCATTTCTGCCCCACCCTTTGCCATCCACACCTACCTCCACCCCATTTCCCTCTGGCTATCACCACACTGTCGTCTGTGTCTATGTGTTATCTATATATGTTTTAGGTTAATCCCTTCACTTTCTTTCATCCAACCCCCCAACCCTCCTCCCCTCTGACAGCTGTCAGTCTGTTCCATGTATCCATACCTCTGATCTATTTTACTCCTCAGTTTATTTTGTTCATTAGATTCCACATATAAGTGAGATGATATGGTAGTTGTATTTCTCTAACTGGCATAAAAGAAAGGAAAAAAGTGTGTGCATAATTCAGAAGAGTGGCTCTTCTAAATACTCTGATACCTTTTATTTTATTGCCTTTTTCTGGGGAGCAAAGGCCATCATGGCAACTAATTTTTAATGGATACGACAGGCCACTTTACCTGGTTTCTTATATGTTTTGCCATACAATTAAATATTTCACCTCTCTCATTTTTCAATATCCCCAGTTACCCTGTAACCAATTCTCTGAAATATTTCAATGGTCAGATAAAAAGGACACTATATGATATGTTGTTTTATACCTTCAAACATTAACAAAAGTAAACTTGCAATAAGAAGAACATGTGTGTCTGTGTGATTGTGTGTGAGATTTCTTAATATCCAGGCCATAATGAATTCAATAATCCTTTCATTCCAATATCTATAGTTCTCTTGTTATACAGGTATGATGTGTAATATTAGATTATATTATCCAACACTAAACTAGGTAAATGTCTCTAAAAGAGTTATTATTAGAAATTGAATAGGGGATGAAACCATTTTTGTTTGGATAAATAACTTGATGATACTTGAGAAAAATGAAAGGTATTGAGGGCCAGGATGATGTTGATTCCAAGTCATCACAAATAAAAAATACATTTATTTTCATAATAGTTAAAGAAATTGGACCTCCCTAGGCAATCTGGCGAAAGGAGGTGAAGTTTAAAATGTGAGAGCGTGAAAGATAGAGCGTGATTGCACATAAGCTGTAGCCAGAAGATGATATCATTTCAAAGAGGTATACTGAGAGAATATTTTAAGAATAGAAGGGACTAAACTGCTTCTGTAATTTATTATGGAGCACTTTTATAATGTATTTTACTGCATTAAATGATAGCTCTCACCATTAATGCTTTAGCAAAAGTGTATATGTTAACTAAGCATTCATATGACTGTTTTGTCTTGGGTCAAGAGTTACTGTTTGTGAAAAATAATGAAAGTCTGAGTTTCTTACTTGGATAATGTATTGCCTTTAGAAGTCATACATAAGGGACAAGGAAGTAGCTTTAGAAATGAAATTGTGTGCATGTAAGTTTGACAGGAATTAAAAGGTATTTTGCAATTGTAGGATTTGACATGAATGAATGTCCAGGAGCTTTCTATTATCTATCCCATTTTCCAATTTTGTATGGATTACAAATAAAAATTTATATAACTGCTCTAGATTAATATAGCACTTGGTTTGGCAATATGAGGTATATTTGTCTGAGGAATAAAATATATGTGAGCATGTCTAGAGAGCACATAGGACATCACCATCAGCTATCTCTTATTTTTAAGACAGTGGAATCTTCTGAACAAGATTTATATCAAAGGACGCTTTAAGATATTCAAATTTTGGCTTAGGTCAAGGCTTCAGTTGTGGGAAAAAGAATTATTCTGACTATATTTTACAACCTGACTCTTAGATTATCCTCTGACTCTGACCTGTAGGTATATACTTGAGATACAAGGAGAAAAGATGATATTGACATTTGCCTACATAAATGAGACTAAAAATTGATAAATGAGACTAGATGTGATCTAAGCAGAATATAGCTCCAGGAATAAAATAGGCTACTGAAATACTCTATCCCAAAGAATTATGGATGAGGATTTTAAAAATTAGGGTGGAATGACAGAGGTGCATTGGCAGTAAACCAATAATGACTTCGGAAACGGTAGGACAGTTCTTCGATATTACCCCTTCATGAGCTTTATGTAGGTTTCTGAGAGGCAACTGAATCTAGAACTTAGGTTTCAGGGGCCCTAGAGATGGCATCCTAGCCTAACAGCCAACATTACAAAGGGATGCAGATAAAGAAACAGTAACATGACATGTAACAGCGGAAAGGATGCCTTTAGGGTAAATGGGGGGTGGCACAGGGACTTCTGGGTCTGCTTTTGAAAGAACTCCAAGAAAAGGAAGAGATTGCAGATTGCCACAAAGCACACGGGGATTGTGGCCGCTACAATAAAACCACCTTAGATAACTATTGCAATATTGGAATCCTGTTTCGTTTTGTTTTGGGGCGGGGGTGGATGTGGTCTAGGAACCTGGTATATAATCACAAATTGAAGGAAAGATGCAGAGCCCTTTCAGAGTATTGATTATTTGTAGTTTTAACATGAGCGTTATCATTTAACCAATGCCTTTTCTTGACTAAAAATAAGTTGACAACTCTATGATTTTAGAATTATAAAGAAAGGGGCATTAGATGTAACAAGTTAGGGATACATATTGTAAAGAAAGGCCAGTATCCTACTATTTCTGAATGGTGCTGGTATTGAGAGATGGATGGCTTTCTTTGTTTTTGAAGACTGAACCATAAATGTAGTGGATGATGGCTGGCTCTGGGCTCTTCTAGTAATGACTCTAATATTTTAGCATTGCAAATATGCCCTGCAGAATATGGCGGTGCGTGCATGTGTTGGGTGTTGTGAGCCACTTGTGTACATGACATATATACCATTTGGCTACATAACATGTGAACCAATGTTATGTAGACTTCAATTGCATAAGTCTATAGTACTTAAATATAAAAGTACAAGTGAGAGTTTTCTCCCCCAAATACTCAGAGATACTAATATTGCTAGGAATAAAAGCAGGGGATTGAAGTTCACACTCTGATTGTTTAATTGTCTATGATCCAAAATGACACCATAGAGGTTTAAAAAAAATACCAAAAGAGTTCATATTTCTCTGAAGAGAGGAGGATTTTTCTATTTTTTTCTCTTCAATACAATTGACAATATCATTAATCTGATGGACCACATAAGACCTTGGGAAGTTTAAATTGATCAGATGGAATGTGAAGCACTTGGCTTGATCATAGGGAATAAGAAAAGGTAATTCTTCGGGATATGTAAAATGGGGGCACAGTATTATTGGATTTTAACATTAAAGGATATTACTTAATTCAAGGAATAAAGGATTAATACCTCCATCTGGTAAATCTGGTCATATTTACTACATGAATATAGTTTTATCCCCAACATAAGAATGTATACTGTAAAAGGCATAGATTCTCATTTTCTTACTTTACAGTCACCCTCAACAGCTTTTCAACCTCAAATCTAAAATGAATCCTTCTCTATTTTTCATGAGAACAAATACACTCTCTTCTACTTACTCAAGAAATATGCTCTTCTTTCTCATGCATTATCATTTTCCTTTCTAATAGATTATTCCATCAATGTATAATAACACTATTTTATCTCCTCTCTTCAAAAAAATTTACAAAAAAAGTCTCTCATCCTGATTTTTCTTGTCTCATTCCTTTTCTGATCTTTTGTTTGGAACGTGAAAGCTAATTTACAACAGAATTTGGAAATACAAACATCTATGTGAAATTTTCTGATTCTTTGGGCCTAAGTCATATGAACTTTTAGCATGCAGCTTTTGAACCCAGCCCTAACTTACTTATATTTTACTACAGAAATGTACTGAATATCAGGGCTGAGGTTCCCGAACAAGATATATTAATGGGTGTAAGAAAATTTTCACAGCGAGTATGGGAGTGATTTTGTTACCTTGAAAATTTTGGGATGCTCTTACACATATGTATGTCCTTGTTTCTTTGATATTCACAGCAAACTGAATGGGAATGGGTGTCAGGAAAGATGAGTATTTTGCTTTCTCCTTATCCTACTCTCTTATAAACAATTAAACAATCAGTAATATGACTGAAGAAGTCTTATGTTTATATTCAGTTGTTCTATTGGCAAAGATTTTTGTAGTTTTCTGAATTCACTGTCAGCTAGATATGTTTTAATTTCTTTATGTAAGAAGAGTATATAATAGTATGTTGTACTGTGTTGAAACATCTACATTTTCTTGGCTGGTTTTATAGGTAGAAATTTAAAAATGTGCTTTAAAATCAAGGGGAGATGTTTATATTTGAAAATCTTTCTGACAGTCTTAAATATTAACTTATCATCCTATAGAGTTTGCATGGCAGTAATATACAGAGGCCAGATCAGCTAAAAAATAATGCCTTATGACAGATAAGAAACTTGTGAAAATAGACTACTCACATAGGCTCTACCACTAGCATCTACAAGGACAAAAACAAATAGTTCAAAGGGAAAACAAACATAACTTTTTAGTTGTAGTCTTGGCATACATAACAAAATTGTGATGAAACTGCTATATATCTATTGAGATAACCTCTGAAGATCAAGATAGTGAGACAGAGATAGCATTGCTGTTTTACTGTCTTTACAAAAATGTAAAATGAATGTATTTATTTTCAAAGAATTTTTCATATTTACAAATTTTAAAAATGTTTATAGCTCAGCCGCATGGCTCAGTGGTTGAATGTCAACCTATAAGCCAGGAGGTTACAGTTTGATTCCTGGTCAGGGCATATTCCCCAGGTTGCAGGCTCGATCCCCATTGTGGGGCATGCAGAAGGCAGTCGATCAATGACTCTCTCTCATCATTGATGTTTCTATCTCTCTCATTCTCCCTTCCTCTCTGAAATCAATAAAAATATAGTTTAAGAAAATGTTAATAAAATGGTATCCCCTAATAAATGTTATAATAACATACATATATAATACTGGTTATTATAACATTTCTCACTAAAATAAAATGTACTTTACCATTTAAACAATAGGTATCGAACTAAAATAATGTGCTTTCAAAACAAAACTTTGTGTATTTCCTAATCATAGAATTTAAATTGCATAATAGCATCTAAAAAAAGCAAAGCACAAAAATATGTGTGTGTGCATGTGTGTGCCTATGGTGATGTCAACCAAGAAAACATACCAAAATTTTATGTGCCAAAATCTGCCAAATATACCAAAATCTTTAATGAACTTATGTATGGTTTTCATTTATTTGTATTCTGTTAGTCATCATTTTTATAACTAAATTTACCATAGACTAGAAATAAAACGTATATCTGGATTCATATTCCTATCTGGACCACACAACCAAAGCTCACAAAACTAAAATGGAGAACTTAGCACCACAGCAAATACCTAAATGAAAATTATTCAGACTTTATATCTAATATTATGTCTCATTTTCTTGGTAGTAATGTGTAAATTCTTTTGAATTCTCTGACAAATTATTACCACATTATAAAAAAAAGTAGCAAAAAGTAAACAAAATAAAAGGTATGTCCTTCATAATTCCTGGATTTTTTTTGTTTTCTGCCATTTTTTGTTGTGTTCAAATTATATTTAGAACCATATTTTCTTAGCTCATTTTATGTAGGTTTTTTAATGTAGAGCAAAAAATAAAAGAACAGTAATATATTAGCTAAAATGAAATACAATTATTACCTGCTTTGTATATCCAATGAATCAGTTTTAGTAATTTTTACTAATGATTACATTTAGAAATGAATTAAAAAATGATCATTTAAAATTTTAACACAAATTAAAATAACTGATACCACTCAAAAATTTCCTCAAATAAAAATGTGTCAGGGCAGAGTGAACAAAAATGAGACTGATCAAAAGTACCTGGGACAATGTTCTACTCTGACGGGTAGAATCTGTGTTGTTTGCCAAATTGATTTATCTTTTTGATACTATTATCTTAAATTATAAAATAATTATAAAACTACTGTATATATTTCCTAGGGCTGCTTTAACAAATTACCATGAGCTGGTTTGCTTAAATCAACATAAATTTATTCTTCCATTTGGGGAAGCTAAGAGCCTGAAATCACGGTGGAGGCAAGGCCATGGTCTTTTTGAAAGCTCTAGGGAAGCTATTTTCAACTGGTGTGCCGAAAGAATTTTTAAAATATTCAACGTGACCGCTTTTTCCTCAAATTGTCAAATTTTTTAAAAAAATGGCAAAAGCCAACACAACTCAATAGTAGCCATCCAAATGTCAGATCGCCAAAAATATATTTTTGGGTGTACTACAGAATTTTGGTAATTAGTTCATGTGTACAATGAGATGGAAAAGGTTGAAGATCACTGCTTTAGGGATAATTTGATCCATAACTTACTCTTTGCTTCTAATGTTATTGGCAATCCTCAGAATTCCTTGGTTTGTACAAACATTATTCCTATCTCTGCTTCTGTCATCATATATTGTGTCTGTCTGTCTTTATTTTGCTCATATTATATTAGGGGCTCACCCTATACCATATGACCTCATATTAATTTAAAACTTAATGATACCTACAAAGACCTCACTTCTAAATAAGATCGCATTCACAAATATAAGAAGTAAGTACTTCAACATAACTTTCATTTTGGGGTTTTTTGGGGGGGAGGGGGCAGCAGTGGCACAGTCAACCCTCAAAAATACCCAAATGAAAAGCATTTTAGGAAATTTAAATACAATGTTATATTCAAACAGATGAACAAGGGCCTATATACATGTGGTCACTCAATGTTAGTTGCATTTTCCCCTTTTGCCTCTGTGTGCCATGTGAATAATGGTAAAAATTCAATGTAGTCAATCTCCTTTAACTTTTCCACATTGCCCTGCTTCCAAATTATGCTACGGTAAATTATGAAAGACATTGCAATTGAATTCTAGGTATCACCTAGTGCATACTTTCTTATTACCTTATTTTCAGAGTTTTGCACTTTGTCTTTGCACTTTTTTCCAACTCTTCAAATTGTAGAAAAATAGCTAGTTATACAAACGAAATTATTGTCTATAGTGATGCAAATAAATTTTGTCAGATGGAGATGCAAGCCATCTCACACAGAATAAGCTATTTTCTAATCCATTCATCTCAATATTTTGGTATATATATATATATATACACACACACACACACATTCGTTCTTAGGATTCTCATATGAAATGCTTCTCAATATATTGCTGGTCCACCTCTTAATTAATGAGTTAAATAAAATCTTTGTGCTCATTTTATATTTGTATGACAGGCATGATTTTACCTTAAAAGAAACCTTTAATATTCCATATCATTTTTGAAAATCTTTGATGAATAAAGAAATTAAAGGATCCAGTCCTTTAATGTCTCACTACCTCTCAACATGATATGCAGCATATGGAAATGAAATGAACCCAAAAGTTTCATAATTTTTGAACTAAAGGGCAATTCATAGAAGAAAAGCAACGAGTAATTTCTGGGCAAAAAATTGTGTTAGATAATTAAGGACTTAAAGTAACAATATTGAAGATGCTTAACAGTAACACTTATTGCCTTGAAATTTAGCAACCAAAGTGATTATCTGGTCTATATTACTTTAAAAAGTGAAGCTTCAGAGCTGAGAGGTGTTCCTAGTTTAGTTATAGGCCAGTTGAAGGGCTTTAGTCATTATAAAAAATGAGGCAACTACTTTAGGAGACACGGTACAATAGTAAATGAAAGATATTTAGAGGGTAATATAGTTTTCAATGTCATCTTAAAAAGATAAAATAAGAGACTGCAAAAGTTGAATCAACATAGTTTAATAAAGTTTAGAATTTTAAAAAATCTTTATACTACTCTTGTCACTAATACAGGTAGCTAACATTTAATATCCACATCTATTATTTGGCATATTAATTTTCCATTGTAGATGATGAAAAGAAGTTAGAACTTAAATTGGCCAGTAAATATGAAATGTTTAGGACCTGAAGCACTTAACATTCTATTTTTTTTATACCTAATGTAATGGACTCAAGTGGCATAGACTGGTAGATCTAGTATTTCTGGAAGCCCTGTTTGAAATTCCCCTTGAGTCTAGTGTTTATCTCACACTAGGAACTTCAAGGAAGTAGGGAACTAATAGTAAAATGTTTATTTTGATTTCTGTTGCCTCATGATCTCCCAAGTCTCATCTGATCCTATTTTTTTACACTTCTTCTAAACAACTTCCTGCAATGCATTATAAGTGAAAAATTGTATCCCACATAAATAAATGTTTACTAAGCACTTATTCTTTGTCAGACATTGTACTAGAGAGGTCACAGGGAATACCTTAAGATTTATTATATTTACTATGTGCTTATAAGCTATCCTTATGAGATTCTTAGGTAATATTATATCCACTTTATAGATGAAGAAAATTAGACTCAGACACAAAAATTCCTAGGAGACTAAAATTAAATTACGTTCCCATGGCATGTAAATGTGGAGCTAGGATTCAAATCATGTTTCATTTGTTTTGTTTTACATTAGTTCCAATTTTCTTAACTACTATAGAATTTAACACAACACATGACATTTTAGAAATAAAATGAAAGATATTTCAGGCACTTTGTCAGTGCCAAGATCAAACTGGCCTCAAGATAAAAAAAAAAAAAATAATTTTTCTCTCATACATTTCACAAATCACTTTATCTCTGAAAAGCTACTATGAAATATTTTGGGGAAATCTATCTAGATTCCACATGGATGGTATGAAGTTAGTTTATTTTATTGTCCATGCTGCTGTTTTGTGGGTTGTTTTTTTGTTTGTTTGTTTGTTTTTTCAGTATAAATCAGAGGTCCCATATCAAAGTAGGCTGTTCAGATGAAAAGGAGCCTCTTCTGAATTAGGTTTAGATTCCTAAGCCAAGCACATAACCTCTACTTTATAATTAAATCCTAAGGTTGATATTTGTACCTAAACTTGCTTATGCATTCATATAATTTGTGCCTTTCATGCTTTTCTGGGAAGCCTTTCTGGGGAGCATTCGTTATAACCAACACTCTTACCCAAGCTGATTTTTTATAGCAAGATGGTAGGTGAGAAAAAAAAAAAACATCATATTTTTGACCAAGTATAAGGGCAGTAAAACCAGTAAATATTTAGGGGCAATGATTTATATATTTTTGGTCTTTCTCCAATTACAGAATTTTTTTGTATTAACACCTTGATTAAAAGGGTAATGCATTTACATAAATTTAAAAAAACACTGTAAGTGCCAATAAGACACATTCCTCAACAGTGTGAAGTTTCCATTTGTTAAACACAAAACATTAAAAGGAATAATGTTCTCATTCTGAAAATAAAAATCCTAAATATATTTAAAATTATTGCCATTCAACATATCACCTTACCCTTTGCTTGGTTTTGAGAGAAGAAAAATAAAATTGTGAAAATATATCTAAAGCAATTTAATTTCATTTCTATCTCTTCATTTTGTTGAACCTGCAATCGAGACAATATTCATTTACCTAAAGAAAGGTGACCTACAAAGTCATCTGGTTGCAAACAACATGTTTACAATGTGGAGCAATCAAATATTCTGAGATTACTTCCTTGAAAAGAGAAGTTGATCATCAGTGTGGGAACACTGTGGTCTCTAGGGTAAGGACGGAAAGGAACTTTCCATACAGATCAATATCTAATTTACTTGGATATTAGGCAACTCTCAGGTTTGACTCACTTTATCTGAAAAAGGTGAGGCAAACAGTTATTATGTAGAATTTTTAAAATGAAAATATATCAGAGCCATTTAACCTTCCATTTTTGTTCAAAAGTATAAGCATAAAATATGAGAAACTATACTGAAAGCATTTACCACATGCTTATTTGGTATAATAATTGGGTATCACTCAGCATGACTACTATTAATTCTTCGCCATTATTACTGTTAAATGAATGCACCATTAATTGTATTTCATGCACATCAGTATTTATATATTTTAATTCTATTTTAATGATACTTTGTTTTTTAGATAGACTTTATTTTTTACAACAGTTTTAGGTCCACAGCAAAAGAGTAGAAAATACAGGGTGTCCCATATACTCCATACCCCCATTTAGGCACATCAACATCCCTCACACTCAACATCCCATATACTCAGCATATGGGAGGTATACATTTGCTATAATGAACCCACACTGACACATCATTATCACCCAGAGTCCTAGTTTACATTGGGGTTCACTCTTGATACAATATATTTTCTGGGTTGTGACAACTGTGCAATGACATGTTTACACCATTATAGTATCATTCAGAGTATTTTCTCTGCTCCATCTGTTCATTCCACCCTCTTTGTTCATCACTGGCAATCACTGATCACTTTACTGTCAACACAGGTTTGGCTTTCCAGAATTCCATATAGTTGGAATTGTACAGCATAGGGTCTTTTCAGATTGACTTATTTCACTTAGTATGCATTTACAATCTCTCCAGTTCTTTGCATAGCTTGATGACTCACTTATTTATAGTGCTAAGTAATATTCCACTATGGCTATTTACAATTATCCATTCACCAACCGAAAGACATGTTAGTTGCTTCCAAGTTTTGACAATAATGAATAAAACAAGGCTTTTTGTAACATAAGATTTTTACTACTTTGGGTAAAAACTATGGGGAAAAATTGCTGGCTGGCCTGATAAGAGTTTATTTAGTTTTGTAAGTAGCTGCCAAAGTGCCTGATCATTTTGTATTCCTATCAGCAATGAAAAAGGTTTCCTATGGCTCCATATCCTCATGAGCATTTGGTTTTGTCAGTGTTTGGAATTTTCATCCTTCTAATAGGTCTGTAGTGGTATAAGATTCTTGTTTCAATTTGAATTCCCTAATATTATATGATGTTGATTTTTTAATATGCTTATTTGTCATCTTTGTATCATCTTATTAGGTGTTTGTTCAGATTTTTGCCCTTTTTCAAATAATTTTGTTCATTTTCTCTTTGTTGAGTTTTACGATTTCTTTGTATATTTTGAATAACAGTATTTTATCAGATATGTCTTTTGCAAATATTTTCTTCCTATGTATGAAATCACTTCTCATTCTCTTGACATTGTCTTTTGCAGAGCAGAAGGTTTAATTTTAATGAAAGAGAACTTACCTATTTATTTCAGGAAATGTGCCTTTGGTATGGTATCTAAAAAGTAATCACTAAATTCCAAACTCATCTAGAATTTCTCTTTGTTAGCTTCTGTGAGTTTGTAAGGTCTGTGACTAGTTTGTTGTTGTTTGCATGTGAATATCTCGTTGTTATACCACCATTGATTAAAAAAAATTATTCTTTCCCTATTGTACTGCCTTTGCTCATTGTCAAGATTAGTTGACTATATTTGTGTGAATTTACTCCTAGACTCTCTTTATGTTTAATTGATCTATTTTCTATGCTTTCCTAATACTATGCTATCTTGATTACTGTAGATTTACTGGTAATATAAGTCTGATAGATGAATAATGTCAGTTTCCAACTGGTTTTCCTCAATATTTCATTGGCTCTTCTGTGTCCTTTGTATTTCTATATAAAACTTAGAATCAGATTTTCTATATTCACAAAATAACTTGCTATTATTGAGATTGCAATGCACCTGCAGATCAAGTTAGGGAGAACTGACATGTTTACAATACTGAGTCTTCTTATCTATCAACATAGAATATCCCTCTATTTAGTTAGTTTATTTCTTTTTCCAGAGTTTTGTAGTTTTCCTAATATAGATCTTGTATATATTTTATCAGATTTGTAATTAAATGTTTGTTTTTAATTTGGGTGATAATGTAAATAGTAATGCACTTTTAATTTCAAATTCCACTGCTCACTGCTGGTATATAGGAAAGTATTGACCTTTGCATGTTAATGTTCTATTATGCAATCTTGCTATAATTGCTTATTAGTTCCAGAAATTTTTCTTTATTGGTTCTTTGAGATTTTCTACATAATCATATCATCTGTGAACAAAAATGTTTAAGTCTTTCTTTCCAATCTGTATATCTCTTACTCCCTCCTCTTTTATGTTTTATTTCATAATTGCATAGCTGGGACTTCCAGTACTATGTTTAAAGAAGGGGTAAGAGGGGACATCCTTGCCTTGTTTCTCATCATATTAAGAAAGGTTTTAATTTTTCACCATTATGTATGATGCTTGCTATAATTTTTTTTTTGTCAATTTTCCTTATCAAGTTCAGAAAGTTCCCCTCTATTTCTAGTTTGCTGAAAGTTTTTATTATGAACTAGAGACCCGGTGCACGACATTCATGCAATTGGGGGGTGGGGAGTCCCTCAGCCCGGCCTGCAACCCTCTTGCAGTCCGGGACCCCTCGGGGGATGTCTGACAGCTAAGGATGTCCAGGCCTAAGCTGGCAGTCGGACATCCTTAGCACTGCTGCGGAGGTGGGAGAAGCTGTGAACCCAGCTTCTGGCTGAGCGGTGCTCCCCTTGTGGGAGCACACTGACCACCAGGGGGCAGCGGCTGTGTTGAGCATCTGCCCCCTGGCGGTCAGTGCACATCATAGCAACCAGTCATTCCACCGTTCGGTCAATTTGCATATTAGGGTTTTATTATATAGGATTAGTTCACATGTACTAATATGATGATGTGTGATAATGTACTTTTTTCCTTTAGTCTGTTGATGTGATGGATTACATTAATTGAATATATATATATATATTGATTTCAGAGAGGAAGAGAGAGAGAGAGAGAAAGAGGGAGAGAAAGAGGTAGAAATATCAATGATGAGAGAGAATCACTGATTGGCTGCCTCCTGCACACCCCCCACTGGGGAATGGAGCCCTCAACCCAGGCATATGCCCTGACCAGGAATTAGACCAGTGATCTCTTGGTTCCTGAGTCAATGCTCAACCACTGAGCCACATCCAGCAGGGCTAATTGATTTTAAATTTTGAACCAGCCTTGCATACCTAAAATAAATTCTTTTTTCTTCAGTGTTGGATTTAATTTGTGATTTTGTCACCATAGGATATGTTTTCATTGGTTTTAAAGAGAGGAAGGGAGAAAGAGAGAGAGAGAGGCACCAATGCGAGATGAAACATCAGTGGGTTGCCTCCTATACCTGCCCCTATACATGTGACCCTCAACCTTTTGGTGTACAGACGATGCTCCAACTAACTGAGCCACCTGGCCAGGGCTAATTTGCTAATACTTTCTTGAGGATTTTTACATGTATGTTCATGGAAGTTATTGGTTTGTATTTTTCTCCTCTTGCAACCAGCATCTTTGATTTTGTTACTAGGGTAAAGCTGGCTTCAAATAATGAGTCAGGACATAGTCCCTCTTCTTTTATCTTTTGGAAGAAGTTATAATGTATTGGTATAATTTCTTTCTCACATAGTAGACTTTACCACTGAATGCATCTGGGCTTCGTGCTTTCTGTGTGGAAAGGTTAATTATTGATTCAATTTCTTTGACTTGAGATTGAAGGCTGTCAAGATTGTTTGTTTCTTTTTGTGAGCTGTTGTAGACTGTCTTTAAAGAAATTGGTCCATCTTGTCTAGTTTTACAAATTTGAAAACATAGAGTTGTACATAGTTTCCCAGTACTTTTCACGTAATGGCCTAGGGATCTGTGATTATGTTTCCTTCTTATTTCTGATGTTAGTAATTTGTGTCATCTTTTTCTCTTAGTTACCTGGTTAGAGGCTTATTGATCTTTTTTAATGACCAACTTTGTGTTTTTTTCTCTCTCTCTATTTTTTAATTTTATTAATTTTTGTTCTACATTTTATTATTTTTATGCTTACATTAAATTTATCTTGTCAACTTTTTTGTAGTTTTCTAAGGTGGAAGCTTAATTATTGATTTTAGATCACTCTTCCATTTATGTATTCACTTTTATAAATTTCTCTCTAAAGAAATTTAGAGATTTTGCTGCATCCTACAACTTTTTATTTTTTTGTAGTCATTACTATGTAGTTTAAATATCTTAAAATGTATATTTATTCAAATTTATTATTTGGTAAATGTGCTGTATTTAAGTGTGTTGTTTAATTTCCACTAATTTTGGGACTTTCCACATTTTTTTGTTGCTCTTAAAAATGTTTTAATTCTATTGTGGTCTGAGAGTATACACTGTATGATTTCTATCCTGTTAAATTTATTAAGGTGTGTTTTATGGCCCAGGGAGTGGTCTATCTTAATAAACATTCCATGTGAGCTTGAGAAGAATGTGTATTCTGATGTTGTATAAAATAGTCTATAAATGTTAATTAGATCTAGTTGATTGATGGTGCTATTGAGCTTAACTATCTCCTTACTGATTTTCTGCCTACAGATCTTTCCATTACTGGTAGAGCTGTATTAATATCAACAACTACAACGATGGATTAATCTATGTCTTATTGTGGTTTCATCAATTATTTTTTATCTCACACATCTTTTTAGGTGCATATACATTAGAGATTGTTATGTCTTTTTAAAGAATTGGCCACATTAGCATTATGTAATACTTCTTTTTATCTCTGATTATTTCTCTTGCTCTAATTCTACTGGATCTGAAATTAATATGGCTATTCCAACTTTCTTTTGATTGCATTAGTATGCTTTATCTTTCTCTATCCCTTCTTTACCTTGTATTTATAATCATATTAATATATAAATTGTGTTTCTTACATACAACATATAATTGGTTTAGGTTTTGGTCCACCCTAACAATCTCTGTTTTTTAATTGTTGTATTTAAACCACTGACATTAACAACAATGTATAAAAACTTTTTAAAAATTAAGATCATAATATACAGAGATAAAGCTGTGAAATAAATTACATATATATTTATAGAAAGAAAATATTATCTACCAGAAACTCTACACCTTGTAATTTCCTTACTGAAATCCCAGCCTTTCTGGCACACTTTTATGTGAAATATCTGAACCTTGGGAAATGTGGTGAGCAAAACATGATCTAAAGGCAACCATTAGTAGACTCACTGGTGAAAGGGTTTCTCCCACCACTCAGACTAAGGAGCACTTGTAAAGATAAATGGCCAATATCCACTTATGGTATTAAAAATGACTACATTGCCTTTTTACATAGATGGGGATAAAAGGAAAGAATAAGCACCTGCCCTTCCCCAAATCAAAGTCAATTTAAAAACTTGGAAGGACAGCAAAGCTGTAGTGAATGGTGCCACTCGTAGTCCCAGATAATCACCCCAGTCATACCACCCATGGAAATGCCAGAGACACTGTGACACAGGTAGCCCTGGAGTCTCAGAAGAGCATCCAGTAGAGGTTTGTATGATTTACCAACAGGCATTAGGAAGATCTTCTTGGTTTTGAACTTTGCCATAAAATTCAGGATAACTACCTGGGTTTATAATGAATATCAAGTTCTACAAGGAGCATATGGATCAGATTGAAAAAGCTCAATGACGGTTGCTATGACTAACACTCTGCTCAGGCCTGATGGAGAAAAGCCATTATCTGTCATTCAACTGCCTCATGAGTATGAAGCTAAGTATATTACAAACCACCACTAAACAAACAAACAAACAACACTATGCTGAGTGAAACAAGCCCATCACAGAAGGACAAACACTGCCTAATTTCACTTATATAAGGTATCTACAATAGTTAAGCTCCTAGAAAGAGATGATTTAATGGTGGTTATCAGGGACTGAAGCGGGGAGAAAACAGGGTTGCCATTCAATAAGTAAAAAGATTCAGTTATTCAAGATGAATAAGTTGTGGTGATCTGCTGCACAACATTTTTTCCATGGTTAACAAATCTGAACTATGTACTGAAAAATTTAAGATGGTGGATCTCATGACAAGTGTTCTCACCACAATCAAAACAAAACAAAACAAAACAAAAGAAAGAAAACACCATTTTAGACACATGTATACATCTGCTCCCTCTGAACTCCAGTAAACTGCAGTAAAAGAAAAAATAATATCTTACCTAATAAAGAGGCAATATGCAAATTGACCGTCACACCATAACACTCAAGATGACTTTGCCCACAGCAGAGGCAGGGATTCCGTAACACAAGATGGCTGCACCGACAGCAGAGGCTGAGTTCCCGTAATGAGCCTTAACGAGCAATCAGCAGGGATCTGAGGCTGAGTGGCCCTGGGCTTGGGCAGGGGACCTGAGGCTGCGCCCCCCGCCTAGTAGGGCTTGACAGGGGACCTCAGGCCACACCACCCGCTCCAGCGCCAGGCTGGGGGACCTAAGGCTGTGCCCCCCGCCCAGCGGAGCTTGACCTGAGGCCACGCTCCCCTCCCTAGCACTGGGCTGGGGGATCTCAGGCCGCGCCCCCCGCCTCAGCACTGGGCCAAGGGACCTGAGGCTGCACCTCCCAACCAGCAGGGCTTGACAGGGGATTTCAAGGCATGCCCCCTGCCCTGGCCCAGGCCAGGTGACCTGAGATCACACCCCCCCACCCGATGGGACTTGCTGGGGGTGGGGCCGGCCGGGTCTGGATCTAGCCCAATGGTGATGGGGCTCACTGGGTCTGGGTCTCGTGTGATTTCAAGGCACACGTGGGTGGGCGGGGACTTGACTCTGGTTCCCATGGCATGCCCCAGACTCTGACAGGAGGAAGATTTTCATATAAATTTTACTAATTTTCTTTCATCTCTGACACTTCTATTATAGAGGGGCAAATAGCAATATTAAAATATTTCCTCTATTTAATTCCCTTTTAATGTGCATGAATTTTGTGCACTGGGTCACTAGTGTACATGTATAACTGACAAAGAAAACAGAAAAAGGTGTCAACAAAATCCTGAGGGTGGAAAAGTGATGCACAAATGTTAAAAAGTTTACCAGAGAAGAGAGAGCTGAATTCTATGTAACAAAAGGGGGAAAGCCAAGATTTTGATAGAGGAACATCAGAAACACAGTAAATCTAGGTTCCACATGACTATGAAGGAAATGGTATGACGTGAGCCTGAAAACCGAAGGACTGTTTGAAACACTATGTAAGTTGCACTTGGGAACCCCTGTGCAGCCCCTGCACACAGGTAAGTGCCTCTTCAGCACAAGACTGAGCTAATATCTGCAGAGAATGAACACCAAAAAGTCTGCATTTACACAAACAAGGTAGAACTGAGAGTAGACATGAGGTTCTGACCTGAAACCAGTTCAGTTCAATGAAACCTGCTGTGCATATTGACTGATAAAATGTCTATCTTCCCAAATAATCCCCCAAATTCTGACTTACATCATTGTAATTATTAAGAAGACTATTTACAGCAACCATAAAGCATTTTTTTTTCAGAAAAATATATGCAATATAAAAAGTCCTTTGTTTAAGTAGACATTTCCATAATAGTAAATGTATAGTACACACACACACACAGTCAAACTTGGGTGAAATGCTCACAATACTAAAGGATATTAAGCCAAATAAAACTGAAATAACCATATTATAAATTGGTCTCATGGTTTTCAAAAGTGAATGTTGTGGAAATCACAGTTTATTTCAACTTAAACATAAAATACCATTAAATGAACTTGAAGATGTTATGAATGGTTAAAATGCCATGACTACAGAGAACTGAAAGAAAGCAATAGTTACATTTTTGAGAGCATAATGAAAAGTAGGTCAAATGAAAGAAACTCGAGATAGACACTTAAATAATAGGAATCCTTATCATTTGTTTTATAATTTATGTACATGTTCATTCATGCATCAAAGACTGTATAATTCAGTTTAAAAATGATTGTAAGATGATTTTCCTGGAGGTAGACTTGCAAACCTCTCAGAAATATTAATCATACTATTAAAAGCTCATTTTAAAACTAGGATTTAGCATGACTCTCTATGGAAGAAGTAGGAACAATGTGCCCTCTCTTTATTATGTAAATGTTTGGGGGTTTTTTGTTTTTTGTTTTCCCTGCCCTTATGCCTGCCTCTCCTGATAATCATAGATAAGTGTAAATGAAAAGACATGTAGTTAAGCCAAGAGAACTTCCAAAATTAAAGGTATATAAGTAGCACAGTTTAAACATTACATAGTGTTCAGAAATATTTCCTTTAGTTGTGTTTACCAGTTCAGTTATTAATTTAAGTGTTATGGACACAAAACTTAGTTCTCACTCCTAGGACAGAAAAGTATTCACTTAATGAAATATACTCAAAAACAATTACATAGTAAATTTACCCCATCATTAGCATTCACCATATTAATTTCTAAAAAGTATACCAAAAATGTCCTGTCACTTTTAACTTAGCATTATCAAAATAATGTTTCTGTATTGATTTTTTGAAAGAGGAAAGGAGAGAGAGAGTAACATCCATTGGTTGCCTCCCACAAGTGCTCCCACTGGGAATCAAACCCATAATCTATGATGCTCCAACCAACTGAGCCACAGAAGCCAGGGCAAAAATAACTTTTTAAATAGTTATTAAAATAGAAAAATGCCTAATGTGGAGTAAGTAAACTCTCAAAATATTGTGTGTGTGTGTGATTTTACTCATTTTTAAAACTGAAGAATAAAAGTATATCCAAATTATTGTCTAATATAATAAAGAGCTAATATGCAAATAACCGTCATGCCCTCACGCAGTCACACTATAATGGCTCAAACACTCAACACTGGGGAGAGAAGAATGGGGACCAGCCAGGCACAAATGAGCTCATGAGAGAGGAATGGGGACTAGCCAGGCTACGGCCCAGGAGAGGGACAAGACGCCCGCCCTGCAGTCTTGGTTGCCAGCAGCTGCACCTGCGCCTGCCGCCCGGGAGAGGGATAAGCTGCCCGCCCCACAGTCCTGGGCACCAGAAGCTGGGGCTGTGGCCCAGGAGAGGGACAAACCACACACCCCACAGTCCTGGGCGCAAGCGGCTGCGCCTGCAGCCCGGGAGAGGAACAAGCCACCCGCCCCGCGGTCCTGGGCACCAGCACCTGTGGCTGCGGCCTGGGAGAGGGACAAGCTTCCCACCCCACAGTCCCAGGCACCTATGGCTGCAACCCAGGCAAAGCCGCCCACCCATGGTCTCCTGTGGCTACAGCTGGCCCGGGCAAAGCCAGCCTGGGTCCTGGATGCTTGCGGCTGGCCAGAGGGAAGGAAGCCTGGGTCCCAGGTGCCTGCAACTGGCTGGAATAGGGAATCCTGGGTCCCAGGTGTGGGGCAAGGCAGAGGTGGTTAGGGACGATTAGGCCAGCAGGGGAGCAGTTAGGGGTGATCAGGCAGGCAGGCAGAGGTGGATAGGGGCGATCAAGCAGGCAGGCAGGCAAGCAGTTAGGAGCCTTCGGTTCTGGATTGCAAGAGGCAGTCGAACTTCCACGGAGGGGTCCCTGATTGGAGAGGGTGCAGGCCGGACTGAGGGATTGTCCCCACATGCACGAATTTCATGCACCAGGCCTCTAGTTGTCTAATAACACATTATATAAACAAAAAAACTCAGCGGGCTGCCCTGACCCAGATTGCTCAGTTGGTTGGAGCATCATGGCATACACCAAAAGGCTGTGATTCAATTCCCAGTCAGGGCACATGCCTAGGTTGCAAACCCAATCACAGTTGGGGCAAGTACTGGAGGCCATCAATGGATGATTTTTTCTCTCTCTCACTCCCCCTTCAATGAAAACATATCCTCAAGTGAAAATTAAAAAAAAAAAAAAAAAAAAACCTCAGCAGGCTAAGTATTATATGTAAATATCATTTTTTTTCTTTTAAAAGGCAAATTTATAGACCGTAGGTACTTTCTGATTTTTTAAAAATCATAAAACCTCTTTATTATATATGGTGTCTTATTTTAAAGTCTCTTTTTCTGTACACCTTCATAAATCATATTCTATTCACCTGTGGATTATAAAATTGATTTCAATCAAGTCTCTTTTCAGTTATAACAACACATATATGTATACAAGATAATTTGGCCCCCCAAAGGAGATACCATCTATCAACATCAAGCCAGATGCTAATCTTATTTCTAAAAAAAAAGCAACATCCTTAATAAATTTAACTCTTCCAATAAAATTTCCAATAGAAAATTTCAGCCAGTTTTATTCTAGAAATGAACAAGATTGTTCTAAAATATAAAGTAAATGAAGATGCCAAAGAGTATCCAAAGCAATCCTATCTAATAATAGCCAAACATGGTAATTGTTCATACCTTCGCTACGCCTCCCATTGGCTAATCAGCACAATATGCAAATTAACCGGCAACAAAGAAGGCGGTTAATTTGCATATACCAGCTGGGAGCAAAGCAAGCCAGGCGGCTGAAAACGAGCCGGGCAGCGGAGGCGGGAACACAACAACCAGGGCGGCGGAAGGAGGCAGGGGCAAAACAAGCCAGGCTGGGGGTGGAGGGAGGCGGGAACGAAACAAGCTGGGCCAGGGGGCGAAACAAGCCGGACATCCCCCGAGGGGTCCCAGACTGCGAGAGGGCACAGGCCGGGCTGAGGGACCGCCCTCCCCCCCAACCCCCCAGTGCACAAATTGTTGTGCACTGGGCCTCTAGTTATTAAAATAATGATAAAAGGGATGAATTAGAATACAAAAACAAAACCACATTAGTAGTAGTACTAGTAATAGTAGTAGTAGTAGTAGTAGTAGTAGTAGTAACTGTCAAAGAGAGAAATAAATGTAGGTCAATGAAGGTAGATATAGACCCATACGTAAATGATATATTGATCTTCAATAAATATACTAAATGAATACAATGGGAACACCTGTCTCACTCCATACAACAGTGGTTCCCAAACTTATTTGGCCTACCGCCCCCTTTCCAGAAAAAATATTACTCAGCCCCTGGAAATTAATTTTTTTAAATTTTAATAGCAGTTACTCATTGCTCCCAAATGCACCTGTGGCCATCACCACCCCCCTGGATCGCTGCAGCGCCCACCGGGCGGCGGTAGCGCCCACTTTGGGAATCACTGCCATACATGAACATTTACTTAACATGAATTATAGACCTCATTTTAAAGGTTATTATAACTGTAACTCTTCTATAAGAAAACATAGCAAAAACTATTTGTATCACTCTATGAGCAAAGAGTTCTCATATACTACAAAGTTGCACATACAATTAGAAATAAAAATATTTTTTTATTTTTGAATCAGTTATAAAATTTTAAAAAATAGCACCAAATAGGTGTAAAGAACTCTTATGTATAATACATAAATAACTCATCACTAGGAAGAAAATAACTAAATATGGGCAAAGTTCTGGATACTGCATAAACACATAAAACAATATTTGATAGGATGTGCAGCAATTGAAATTCTCAGAAACTGCCAGAAGTGACTTAAAATAGTATAAACACTTTAGATAATGCTGATATTCTCTTATACTGTTCAATATGCACCATTCATAAGAGTCACATCCATAAGAGCTCAGTTCACAAGGCCACAGAATATTGCTTTATTTTATTGTTGAGAGTGTTAAAGATGTCCCTCATTCCTCCTCCCTTATCCCCTTTCACCTCTCCACCCCACCTCAGACCTCACCTAAGGCCACACTAATTTTTAACAAGAATGTTCATAGCAGCTTTAATTCCAATAGCTAAAATGTATAAACAATTTAAATGCCTATCTCAACAATGGAATTGATAAACAAGTGTGATATCTCTATGCAATAGAATTATTATTCCGTATTACGTGGGAACTATCAATACATGTAATAGCAGGGGTAGATCTCAAAATTATTATGTTGAGTAAAAGAAGGTAGATACAAAAATTTACATACAATTTATATAAAATTCTAGATAAGGAAAACTTATATGCAGAAACAGGAAGCTTATTAATGATTATTACAGGTGGTAAGAAGTGATTGACTACAATGGCACAAAAGGAATTTTTATAGGTTATGGAGATGTTCTATCTCCTGATTTCGCTGTGGTTTCATGAGTGTGCTTGTCAATATTCATCAAGTTTTATACTTTAAATTGACACATTGATCAATTTTCAAAAATCATGAGAAATATGTAATAAGACTTTGAATATTCTTAAGCTTTCAACACTTTAGATAGTCCTATTACTAGGTAACAATATTAGGGTATATTTTTGTCATGAAAATTCAATGCTTATTAAGAAATGTAAATGCATAAGGATATATGCTTTGTTTAGAGCAGATGTCACAATTTTAATTTTAGCTTTATTTTAAAATATTAACTTATAACACTTTATATGTAAAAGTAGTTAGACTTAAGGATCTTTGTTATCCTTAGTCTCTCATCTTAGTGCTTAGCAATGTAAAATTGAGTATGGTGACAGTTTCTGACAACTTTTTTTTTAATCCTCACCTGAGGATATGTTTTTATTGATTTTAGAGAGATAGGAAGGGAGATAAAGAGAGAGAGAAACATCAATATGAGAAACATCTATCGGTTGCCTCTTGTACATGCCCCGATCAAGATTGAACCCACAACCCAGGTATGTGTCCTGAACAGGAATTGAACCCACAACCTTTTGGTGTGTGGGTGGACACTCTAACCAACTGAGCCACCTAGCTGGGGCAATAATATTCTTAACAGTAATTTGTGGACACGTTTTAAGGTTAGACCCAAGACTAAGAAAACGTGCATATGTATAAATGTATTGAGACAAAGTTTGAACTTTTGCAAAATAAGTCATTTTTGAACTTTTGTATTAGTGGCCTTTCTCAGGATGCAAATCCCTGAAGATAATAGTGGAGTTACTATTACCTGAAGGACTCCTTTCTATCTTCTATTCTTTGTTTAAATCTCTTTTTTTTAATGTGAGAATGAAATGTATTAAAGAAACCAAGAAAGGATATTTATCGATGTCCATAAAAGTGTGCTACCATCACACATATGACTCATTACTACCATTTTAAACAATATCCTTTTTCCCCTCAAAATTTTGCTTTTGAGAGTTTAAATTGTGAGGTTTTTGAGCAGACTGTCCCTTCATCTTTATATATACAGTATACCCATTGTGCAGCAAAGTGCCTCATATAAAGTATTTGGTACATTTACTAAGTATATGTGCAGATAAATGAGGCTACTTAATCAGAAGGTTAAATATAACCTCCGGACTAGGCTGTCTTTAGAGACATAAAGCAATTTGAATGCTTAAGAAATTAAAAGCTTTAGATAAATTTTACTAACATAATTAATTCAACATGACAAAGGGGAGAATAATTTTCCTAATACGTTATGTAGCCTGTATTAACTTTATGCTAATCATAATAAAGCTGTTATTTATCTCTCTCAACTTTGCAAATATATATTCCATTTTGCTCTAATTCTTATTCCCCAACTGTCCTTTTTTTCTTTGCATTTTCTAGGTATTAAGGATAATCTGGCTAATTAGGGAAGAGTATTATGCGAGAACTTTCTATACCCTTTTGTTGTAGGAGGATGAGGGAAAGGAAGTAAAAGAATTCAGTTTATTCAATATTCACCAAGTGACTCCATGTGTCACACAAGTGGTTAGCTAGAATAAATAGTAAAATATTATATTTATTTATTTGTAGTCTAAAGGGTTTACTGATTAATGAGAATTGAAAACAGATTATGAGTGAGAACTCTATTGGATATTGATAATTACACATAATGATTCATCTTCTTTTAAAAAGCTGGCAGCAGCTAGTCAATCTTAAAAGATTATTCCATGTATCCATGCTTCTGGTCCTATTTTGTTCATTAGATTCCACATATAAGTGAGATCATATGGTATTTGTTTCTCTCTGACTGGCTTATTTCGCTTAACATAATAATCTGGGCCACCCATGCTGTCACAAAGGGTAGATCTCAAAGAGGAGGCGGGCGTGTGTGTGTGTGTGTGTGTGTGTGTGTGTGGCAGGGGGGGCTGGAAGAGACTAGCCAAAGAACATAAATGCATAACCCATGGACACAGACAACAATGTGGTGAGGGCAGGGAAGGGAGAATGGCTGTAGCTGGGAGGAAGGGGGAAAAAGGGAGGAAAATCTGGTCATCTGCAATCTGTATATATAAAAGCCAAGCAACCTGAACAACTGGAATGATGGGAATGACAGTCACTATGATGCACACTGGGGCTGGCCAATTGTCCTGATTGGGGGCAGGGCCAGCCAGCCAACCTCCTGCGGCCCCTCCCCCTGGCCAGCCTGGCCCCAACGGCCTCAAATGGGGTGAGCTGGCCAGACCCCACTCATGCATGAATTCATGCACCAGGCTTCTAGTAATTAATGTCAATAATAAAAAGGTGATAATATTTCAGCAGCATATAAAATTCTAAATTGAAAAGTGGAAAGATGGAAGGGATGGGGGAGAGAGAGAGAAACACATGGATGTGAGAGATACACATGGATTGGTTGCCTCTTGCATGTGCCCCGACCAGGATAGAACAAACTTGCAACACAGGTACACACCTTTGACTCAGAATTGAACCCATAGAACCCGCAACCCTTCCTGGGAAGGCCAATGCTCTAACCACTGAGAAACTTATTGCAACTAGTATTGCTTTTGAGAAATCTACTAGAAATTAGATTCTCAATTATTTATTTGTTTCCCTTTCAGGGAAGTTTTGAAAATTTCTCCTGCTTCTAGAATACTTAAATTTACTATATTGTGTCTTTGTGCTTATAACTCTGTAGACTTTTTGATCAGATAGCTTATTTTTCTCCTAATTCTGGAAAAAATTCTATTCTTATTTTTTTAATTGCTGCTTCTCATTTATTCTCTTTTCTCTCCTTCTGTGATAACTGTTAGAAGGAGGCTGATACTCCTGAGATTTGACACAGAAAGTGAATTTTCTTTGCTCCAGAACCAAAAATTATGTCCTTCACAAAGTTCTAGTGTTTTCTAAATCAGCTTTACCTCCAAAAATGTTGGTAATTTTGCTTAAAATATAGAATGAATACCCTTTGGGTATGATCTGAGCCTGGGGCCCAAGAATGTGTAATTATAACAATTTTTTTCGGGTGTGGTAATTACATTCTGAAAATGTCACTCAAGAAAGGTAGTTCATTATTGTCCACATCAAGGTATCCTGTGGTTTAATGAATATAAGTGTATTCATGCAATGCTATTCTCAGGAGCTCTACATTTATGATTAAGGAACTATCAAGCAAGCAGTTAGTACAGAGAACAGATTTTCTTTGTATCAATGTTATCATCTCAATGAGTGGGAGACTGGAGGGAGCAGAAAACATAGATTAAGTTCCTAATTTTTCCCCTTATATTAGAATATCAGACTAAATATCTACAAAGTCATTTCAGAGAAATCTTAAAATTCTGCCCACCTATTATTCGAGCTATCAATGCTTTATTAACTGGCTGTTTCTTCTACTTCTAATCTGCTGAGCAATATGGGAAGTTCAGAAGGCATACGCTTTGTAATTGCTTTGTGCTAAACCTGTTGATGGAAATGATAAGAGCAACAATGTCGTGTTCCTTTAACTGAACTTCTCTCTGATCAAGTTAACAGTAAGATGCATAATGCTCTTAAAAAAGGATGTTTTTTTTCAATGAAAAACCCTTAATAACAATATTTGAAACTCTATTAATTTTTTTAAAATACATGTGCTATTTTCAATTAATTTGCTAAACATTGGATATTTAAAACAAAATAAAACAAACCCAGGGTTTAGAGAGGAATGAAAATGATACATAAATCAATAGTTTTAAAATGGTCCAGTTTTTCTAAAAATACAATGGAAGCCATAGGAGGAAAAATATGTTGCATTAGGTAGGATTGATGAAATAAGGGGAGGCTTGTGTAATGCTGTGATATATATACCAAGTTTGGGAGATAATTAAAATTTATACACATTGACAAAAAGGGGACAGACATTCCAGGCAGAAAAAGAGGCATGCATAATTCAAATAGCTTAACTAACTACTTGAGAGAAATAGCAAGGAGATTTCCTATAATAAATTATCTAGCTACTATGCTAGTTTATTTTCATGTAAGCTTTTGAAAGATTTGCTGTTTGTAACAGCCAATGGTGTACAAACTAGAGAGCCAAGTTGCTGAAGTTCAGTGAAGTTATTCAGCTTTCTCCTATTGTAATTCATTTTGAGATCTTGAATGCCATGTTTATACGGGCTAATTCACATATTTTGTTGTGTCTTATTTTGCTTTTTTTAAAATATATTTTTATTGATTTTAGAAAGGAAAGGGGAGGGAGAGAGAGATAGAAACATCAATGATGAGAGATAATAATTGATTGGTCCTTATGAAATAGGAATTTTTAGGGGTGAAATAGGCAGATTTAGGGAATTTTTAGAATTGGGGGTCCATGAAGAAAAAGCACAGGGCTACAGAGTTGCAAAAGGGTACATTTCCATAACACAAGGGAGCCAGGTGCAGCTACATTTCCATAAGACAAGGGAGACTGGGAGAAGTTACACTTCCATAAGACAAGGGAACTGGGAGTAGCCACAAGGTCTATATTTACAAAATAAATAAGGAGGAAGAAAGCCCAGAGAGAATAGGAGAACAATGATGGAGGAGGGCATCATGTGTCCCATGTGATATTTAACCTTTGAGCTCAGGAGTTTCTATAGTGACCAAATCAAAGGGAATATTGACCAATCAGAAGGGATATCAGGACACAGGAACTGCAGCCTTTATATACCAGGAAAAAAGGAACTCGGTGGGACTCTTTCCCCCTCCCCACGTGGGAGTCTGTGCTGTAAGATTATTTCCTGTTCCCCGTGTGGGAGTCTATACTTGTTCTTCAATAAATTCCCACCTTTGCTATACCATCTTCCAATTCTGCAGATTTAGATACCCAGGAATAAAACTGAGGAATTGTAGAGAACATAAGGATGATTGTGACTACCCTAAGATAATGGGATTCCTGCCAAGTTTATAAAAGAGAAGGCTATAGGAAATATCTTAGTAGCACAAAAAGACTTTCTAAAAGTTATGACTTGATATATCCTTTGAAGATTTATAGGTAATACTCTTGCCCTTTTGAAAGAGTCCAAGTAATATTTTAATGTTATTTCATTTCCTGTAACATTTTCTGTACCCAGAATATCTAAAACAGTATATTCAACTGGACATCTGATATGTATATAAGCAAAGTTTATACAAAAGTCCTAGAAGGAATCAACATTTTTTAATTTAAATAATAGGCATTAACAATAGGCATTTAGACTCTATCTTGGTTAGCTACATATTTATTTTTATTACAATCACACACACACACACACACACACAACATGATTTCATGTGTAAATTGAGAGCTCTGACAAATATAAATTAAATACCCTTTAGAGAGTGGAGAGTTCTGGACAAAACAATATATTGGTGGAAGATTAGGATTTTATGACTTCCTCCAAGGTATATAATTATCCTATTACCCAATTTTAGTCAACAAGGATATTGGACTAGGTCCAGGTCACCTTCCTTCATCAGTAAAGGGAGTGAATAGATCCAGAGAAAGATTATCATCAGATCCTAAATTAGTCTCTGTAATATTCTATACAATGTCTGATAACAAAGAATAATGAGACAAGTTAGAAAAGAAAGTTGACAAATGAAGTAAAACAGAAACAATGGAAATAAAGTTGCCAGGTAGCAAGAAAATGGTCATATGGGACAAGACAAATAAATAAACATAATTACTATGCTAAGTAATCCTATTAATAAAAACCTATATGGTAGTGATGCCCCACTCCATGACGCCCTCACTCCATAACTAGTGATCACCATAAGGCTGCGTGCACAGCGGACAGGCGCAGGTGAGCAGGGGCTTGCTGCTGCGTGCGCGGCGTGGAGGAGGGTCCCACGACTCTGTGCAGTGAGTCTGGGGGTGTTGTGGCTCCACGCAGCAAGATCGGGGGTCCTGCTGCTCCATGCAGCATGGAGGCTGGTCCGACGGCTCTGCCCTACCTCTTTGGGGCATCCAGGGAGGAGCCCCGGATGGGTGGGTGGGGCCTACCTCTATGGAGCAATCGATCATGGTGCTCCCGCACTGTTAGAGGGCACAGGCCAGGCTAGGGGATCCTCCCCCCCCACAGTGCAGAATTTCATGCACCGGGCCTCTAGTTTAATATAAAGAGCTTTTACAAGAGTATAGAAAGCTATAAATAATAATCAAAAAATAATAACTTCAACAGATTAGACTAATTAAAATAGAATCCATAAACGTTATGATAGAAGAAAATACTCAGACTGAAGAACAGAGATATTGGAAGTTAAAATGAAGACAAGATAATGAGAGACATATACAGTAGTCATAAGTCAACATAACATGATATTGGGCAAGAATAGTGGGTATCCCATGCCTTGCCATTGGAGTAAGTTGTTTGGTTAATCAATCTGATAGCCCTTGGCTTTGATTTCTTACAGTGGCTTCTTGGATTTTGGCTTTGTTGAGCAGTATTAATCTGTACATGACCTAGAAATACTGGATTGGTCCTTATGAAATAGGAATTTTTAGGGGTGAAATAGGCAGATTTAGGGAATTTTTAGAATTGGGGGTCCATGAAGAAAAAGCACAGGGCTACAGAGTTGCAAAAGGGTACATTTCCATAACACAAGGGAGCCAGGCACAGTTACATTTCCATACGACAAGGGAACTGAGAGTAGCCAAAAGGTCTATATTTATAAAATAAAGAAGTGAAGTATGGTAGCAATCATCTCAGGTAGAAACTATAGTTTAACTTTAACTCTGCTGTTTAGCTTCTGTACTTATTTGCTTTGTTTAACAATAGAAAAGTTACTTTGATTTTCTGAACTTATGTATGCTATCCCAATCGATTGAATACTCCATTGTTGTTGGTATGAATATCCCATTGATTGTGATCTCACTGGTTTTAGAAAGCACATTCTTCTGTACCTGGGAACCAGGACAGCACAATTATCCTAAATTGCCTGAGTGGCCACAGATAATGCGTTCAGGTTGACTCAGTGGTCCCAAGACCAGGACAGCACAATTACTCTAAATTGCCTCGATGGCTCCAGATAATGTGTTTCCGTTGACTCAGTGGTCCCAAGACCTGAAGGCTCTAGATAATGTGTTTCTGTCAACTCAGTGGTCCGAAGACCCAAAACTTTAATTAATCTTTGTAGATAACTAATCAGCTCAATTTTGCTTCTGTAACTGCTTTGTGCAAAACAGGTTCCTCATTCCAAACCCAAAGATGTAATTGATACCTTTGTGATTTTTGCCTATATAAATCTGGTGTTGCGGGAGGTGGCATGTTCTAATCCTAGAATAATGTGAAATAGGAATTTTAGGGGAATATAGGCAGGTTTGGGGAATTTTTAGAATTGGGGGTTCATGGAAAAAACACAGGGCTAGAGACTGGGAGAAGTTACATTTCCATAAGACAAGAGAGCTCTGAGAAGGTACATTTCCATAACACAAGGGAGCAGCAACAATTACATCTACATACGACAAGGGAACTGAGAGTAGCCAAAAGGTCTATATTTATAAAATAAAGAAGTGAAGTATGGTAGCAATCATCTCAGGTAGACTCAGGCCCACACTCTATCCGCTGAACCAAACCAGCTAGTGCTTATTTTGCTTGTTAAGAGTGTTTTCACTCCTTGCCTGTTAGCCAAATTTAGGGAAGACAATTTAGGCATTATTGAGGTTTGTGTTTTTCCCCCCAGTAGAAATTAATAATACTTTGGCTGCAAGGATGGGAGTAAATGCAAACCTATTATTTAATTTAGATAGGACACACTTAAAAAATATCAAATAACCTATAATCAATATAAAGAGTATAAAGATATCAAATATTACATATAAAGGGGGAAAGAGAAAGGTTGAATGAATATCTCCAGTAGATAAAGAAAAGTTTATTTACCAACTAATTTTATTCATTAATGAAAGCTGGGCAGATGAAAAGTTTACCTTGGTAAGTAAGTCTACCCTTTGAAGAGATATCTTTATAAAGTTTTCAGTAAACTTGTTCAAATAATGAGATAATACAGTATTACTGGAGTATTTAGTTTCCTAGCAATAAGTAGAAGATATTATATAAAAATTCTGCAGATTTAGATACCCAGGAATAAAACTGAGGAATTGTAGAGAACATAAGGATGATTGTGACTACCCTAAGATAATGGGATTCCTGCCAAGTTTATAAAAGAGAAGGCTATAGGAAATATCTTAGTAGCACAAAAAGACTTTCTAAAAGTTATGACTTGATATATCCTTTGAAGATTTATAGGTAATACTCTTGCCCTTTTGAAAGAGTCCAAGTAATATTTTAATGTTATTTCATTTCCTGTAACATTTTCTGTACCCAGAATATCTAAAACAGTATATTCAACTGGACATCTGATATGTATATAAGCAAAGTTTATACAAAAGTCCTAGAAGGAATCAACATTTTTTAATTTAAATAATAGGCATTAACAATAGGCATTTAGACTCTATCTTGGTTAGCTACATATTTATTTTTATTACAATCACACACACACACACACACACACAACATGATTTCATGTGTAAATTGAGAGCTCTGACAAATATAAATTAAATACCCTTTAGAGAGTGGAGAGTTCTGGACAAAACAATATATTGGTGGAAGATTAGGATTTTATGACTTCCTCCAAGGTATATAATTATCCTATTACCCAATTTTAGTCAACAAGGATATTGGACTAGGTCCAGGTCACCTTCCTTCATCAGTAAAGGGAGTGAATAGATCCAGAGAAAGATTATCATCAGATCCTAAATTAGTCTCTGTAATATTCTATACAATGTCTGATAACAAAGAATAATGAGACAAGTTAGAAAAGAAAGTTGACAAATGAAGTAAAACAGAAACAATGGAAATAAAGTTGCCAGGTAGCAAGAAAATGGTCATATGGGACAAGACAAATAAATAAACATAATTACTATGCTAAGTAATCCTATTAATAAAAACCTATATGGTAGTGATGCCCCACTCCATGACGCCCTCACTCCATAACTAGTGATCACCATAAGGCTGCGTGCACAGCGGACAGGCGCAGGTGAGCAGGGGCTTGCTGCTGCTGCGTGGGCGTGGAGGAGGGTCCCACGACTCTGTGCAGTGAGTCTGGGGGTGTTGTGGCTCCACGCAGCAAGATCGGGGGTCCTGCTGCTGCTTGCAGCATGGAGGCTGGTCCGACGGCTCTGCCCTACCTCTTTGGGGCATCCAGGGAGGAGCCCCGGATGGGTGGGTGGGGCCTACCTCTATGGAGCAATCGATCATGGTGCTCCCGCACTGTTAGAGGGCACAGGCCAGGCTAGGGGATCCTCCCCCCCCACAGTGCAGAATTTCATGCACCGGGCCTCTAGTTTAATATAAAGAGCTTTTACAAGAGTATAGAAAGCTATAAATAATAATCAAAAAATAATAACTTCAACAGATTAGACTAATTAAAATAGAATCCATAAACGTTATGATAGAAGAAAATACTCAGACTGAAGAACAGAGATATTGGAAGTTAAAATGAAGACAAGATAATGAGAGACATATACAGTAGTCATAAGTCAACATAACATGATATTGGGCAAGAATAGTGGGTATCCCATGCCTTGCCATTGGAGTAAGTTGTTTGGTTAATCAATCTGATAGCCCTTGGCTTTGATTTCTTACAGTGGCTTCTTGGATTTTGGCTTTGTTGAGCAGTATTAATCTGTACATGACCTAGAAATACTGGATTGGTCCTTATGAAATAGGAATTTTTAGGGGTGAAATAGGCAGATTTAGGGAATTTTTAGAATTGGGGGTCCATGAAGAAAAAGCACAGGGCTACAGAGTTGCAAAAGGGTACATTTCCATAACACAAGGGAGCCAGGTGCAGCTACATTTCCATAAGACAAGGGAGACTGGGAGAAGTTACACTTCCATAAGACAAGGGAACTGGGAGTAGCCACAAGGTCTATATTTACAAAATAAATAAGGAGGAAGAAAGCCCAGAGAGAATAGGAGAACAATGATGGAGGAGGGCATCATGTGTCCCATGTGATATTTAACCTTTGAGCTCAGGAGTTTCTATAGTGACCAAATCAAAGGGAATATTGACCAATCAGAAGGGATATCAGGACACAGGAACTGCAGCCTTTATATACCAGGAAAAAAGGAACTCGGTGGGACTCTTTCCCCCTCCCCACGTGGGAGTCTGTGCTGTAAGATTATTTCCTGTTCCCCGTGTGGGAGTCTATACTTGTTCTTCAATAAATTCCCACCTTTGCTATACCATCTTCCAGTGGCCACAGATAATGCGTTCAGGTTGACTCAGTGGTCCCAAGACCAGGACAGCACAATTACTCTAAATTGCCTCGATGGCTCCAGATAATGTGTTTCCGTTGACTCAGTGGTCCCAAGACCTGAAGGCTCTAGATAATGTGTTTCTGTCAACTCAGTGGTCCGAAGACCCAAAACTTTAATTAATCTTTGTAGATAACTAATCAGCTCAATTTTGCTTCTGTAACTGCTTTGTGCAAAACAGGTTCCTCATTCCAAACCCAAAGATGTAATTGATACCTTTGTGATTTTTGCCTATATAAATCTGGTGTTGCGGCCATCTTATCACTACGAGATTTGAGAGAGCGAAATGCCCCCTCGTAGTCCCAGATTTGCAATAAATGTGACTCCTTAATTAGACTTCTTGAGGCATCCTTGTGTGATTTGCGGAGTACGTTACAACAGAAGGAGGGCCTCACATGTCCCATGTGATGTTTGACCTTTGAGCTCAGGAGTTGCTATAGTGACCAAATCGAAAGGGGGATAGTGGCCAATCAGAAGGATATAGGACACTGGGACTTGCAGCCTTTATAAATGGTGGAATAAGGGACTGGATGGGACTCTTTCCCCCTTCCCACAGAGGAGTCTGTGCTGTGAGAGTCTTTCCCCTTGTGGGAGTCAGTACTTTTCAATAACTCTCCACCTTTGCTATACCACCTTTCATCTGTGGATTCATTCTTGGACTCTGACAGACAAGGAGACAGACAAAGAATCTGGGAACCATCCTGCCCAGGGGAACACTGCGTGTCTCAGTCCAAAATTCCCGTATCACTTGTGGTAGGCTGAATAATGTCTGCCAAAAGATATCCATACCCTAATCCCAGGGGATAAGATTAAGTCAACAATTATGTGATGGGGGTTACCCTAGAATTTTCAGGTGGGCCCAGTGTAATCACAACGAGAGAGAGAGAGAGAGAGAGAGAGAGAGCACGAGAGAGGTCATAGAAGAGGGGGAGGGGAGATGCTTGCTTTAAATATGGATAAAGGGGTTATGAGTCAAGGAATGTATGCAGTATGGAAGCTGGAAAAGACACAAAAACAGATTCTCCCTAGAGCCTCCAGAAGGAATGTAGCCCAACAAACCTGATTTGTACTCTGATACTCAGAACACAGAGAATAAATCTGTTTTTTAAATGACTAAGTTTATAGTGATTTGTTATGAAAGCAATTAATATAGACCTACAGGCAGAAATTGATAAAATTTAGGCATTGTTGCTTTTGCATGTAAGTGAAATCATATAAAAACATTTTATGAGATGAATCAGGAATTTAGGGGAACATAGGCAGGCTTAGGGATTTTTAGAATTGGGGTCCAAGGAAAAGCAAGAGGCTGCAGACTGGGAGGAGGTGCATTTCCATAAGACAAGGGAGCAGCAACAGGTATATTTCCATAAGACAAGGGAACTGGGAGTAGCCAAGAAAGGTCTATATTTACAAAATAAAGGGAAGGAAGCCCTTCATTCATATGGAAAAGAAGAAAGCCTGGAGGAATGGAAGGACTATGAGGGAGGAGGGCCTCAGGAATCACTATAATAACCAATTCCAAGGGGAATATTGACCAATCAGAGGGGATATCAGGACATGGGAACTGAAGCCTTTATAAAGCATGGAAACAGGAACTCAGTGGGACCCTTTCCCCCTCCCTACTTGGGAGTTTATTCTGTGGCACTCTTTCCCTCTCCCCACATGGGAGTCTGTACTTGTTCTTCAATAAATCTCCACCTTTGCTATACTACCCTCTGTCCGGATTCATTCTTCGACTCCAGCGGACAAAGAATCCCAGTTCCAATCCAAAAGTTCCATATCACTACAAGAGTTTAGATATGATAGAGAGACCTAAAGCATCCCACCAAGGACATGGAAGAAAGGTAAATAGAATTTCAAAAACCTTGGCTCTGCTTTCTTTAGCCTTAAAGTAGTTCCAGTAATCACTCAACACCGGGTTTCTTGTTTAGTAAAGATAAAAATACCTTTTGTACTGAAACCATCAGTTCTGTGATCCTCACAATCACCATCATGCATCCATTTACTTACAATGTAGGAAAATAGCATTCATTGTGTCAAACAACAGGCACAGTGGGTCAGTAAAAAAAGGTCACATTGAAATGAAACACTGTGAATTCATAAATCATATCTTAACACAAGCAGAAAAAGTCTACTGTATAGATTACTTATAATATTATCTTCTGTCTAAAGGAAGAATATATCCTATCATTCTTTCAAACAACTAAAACTACTTAAAAGTTTTAAAATGAATCAAATCCAAGAAGGTGGAACCATTATCAAAATGACACCTTATGAGCTTAATTGCAGAATTTGTTAAAGTTGTCGTGCTCACTCTTGCAATCTGTTAAAACATAGAATAAGAAAAAAAAATTGACAAGAAGATAATAAAAGAGCATGAGAAATTTAAGGAGAATTGAAAGTTGCAGGGAAAAAAGAGAATGTCAGGAGATGTAGCAAAGAGCTCATACCTAGCTCTGTTTATTTCCTGGAGTACCTGGGGGTCTTCAATATTTTTATAACAGCAATAAAGGTTCTAATGTCAATTATTTGATGGCTTTGGTATTACAGAAGACTGGAGAAAAACCAAGCAACACTTAGAGAAATGAAGTTACACTTTAATATTATTATTATTATTATTATTACTAGAGGCCCGGTGCACGACATTCGTGCACTGGGGGTGTGGGGGTCCCTCAGCCCGATCTACACTTTCTCCAACAAGGGAGCCCTCTGGGGAGCCCTCTCCAATCCAGGAGTTTCTGTCTGTCTTTGCAATCATATAAGCGAATTGTCTGAGATCCCAACTCAGTTTGGTTTGTTGCTCACAGAATAATAGAGGCTTTTTTTTTTCTTTGCTTCATTGGTGGAAATTTCTTGAAAGCTTTAGGATATCTTCCCTTTAATTTTTCCTAGACACTCTGATTTTACTTATGTCTCATACCTTTGCTTTCCCTCCATCCCCCACCGCAATAGTAACTTGCTCCAGGCTCACTTTGCTCTAGTGTCTAAGATCCGTCTGCCACTAGAACTATGATTCCCAGCATTCCTGGTGCTCCCCGCACTCTGGGCTTCCAATTCCAGTCCTGGGGCTGTCACCAAAACTACTATTAGCACCAGAATTCCTGGTGCTCCCCATGATCTTGGTTTTCCCTTCCTGCTCTGTCTCTGTCCCATGGCCTCCCACTCTGCCAAGTCCTCCAAGCCGCCAGCTGTCCCTCTCTGCTCTCCGTCTGGCAGCTTGGGGAGCCAAGTTCCCCAAGCCACTCCACTCTCTGCTGGCTCTCCCACTCTGCTCTCTGCCCGGCACCTGTTTATGCAAATTAACCCGCCATCTTTGTCGGGTTAATTTGCATTCTCACTCCTGATTGGCTGGTGAGCATAGTGGAGGGACAGTCAATTTACATGTTTCTCTTTTATTATATAGGATTATTACATATGGGCCCAGAGAAAAATGTCTTTCAAATTCTGGGCAAAAAAACATGGAGGAAGCTTTCCCTATTTATACTTTTTCCAGTTCTTTGTCTCCCAAATAAGGGTTTTGCCAGTCCCCTTTGCAAGTTCTTAAAGAGGCCTATGTGCTGGGGCTTTGAGACCGCAACCAAAGGCCTGGCCTGGCGCCAGCACTGGTAATTTCATCTGGGGAAGGTTTATGGCCTCTCTAACATGTGAGTAGACAGATCTTGCAGGTCCAGACAATTAAAGGGGCAGTGACTAGATTCAGATTGCTAGCTCCCAAAATGTCTCTTTTTCCCTATCATTGGGACATCGGATAGTGCAAAACAAAGCATTTATGAATAAGTCTGTATGTTGAGTCTTCAGCACATCTAGTGCTGGCATTTAAGCTCCCTGAAACAATGACTATGCCTTCATTATTTTTTTTTGACATTTGAGCCTAGTGCATAGTTGAAGAAATGTTGCTGGAATAAAATTAGATGCATATAACTTCTTCATGGACTACTGATGGCATTAAAGGATGTAAGACATTGATGGGGAAATTCAGCTGACACATGAAAAATAAATGAAATAATTAGTGAACACTATGACATGCTTTACATTATAGTGGGGTCAAAGAAGAGAAAAAATCAACTGTGTGGTACTGTTCATTAGTAAGGTGAGATATGAACAGGAAATTGAAAAGAGTGAGTGTTCATGTAGGCTGATAATTGAAAGCATTTTCATTCGCAGTCACATTATAGGAAATATGTGACATAGTCAGGAATAAGCTGATTTTGACTGCATTGTAAGGTTGATATTTAAAATAAAAATGTGAGGATAAAAATTTCAATGATGTAGATTCCTATGGTATATAGAGTTAACGTGGTACCAGTGATGTGGCACCTGTAATGGGAAAAACACTAATGTCACATTTAATGCTTCAGCAAATGGCACAAACAAATTTTTAACAGTAACGGACAGGAGCCAAAAAGGTTATGCTCCTCTCCTGACTCTATTGTTTGTAAATATGTGACCCTGGTAACATTCTCCAAATTTTATCAAACAGATTATGAGAAATGGGAGTGAGAATATATACTCTGTTCACAAATAACTGTGAAAAAGAATATATTTAAATAATATGAAAGCTTTAAGGATAGACAGTTGATTGATAGATGATATTATGTGATAGATGATATTATGAAGACAAAAATGGAAGGGATTGTTTATGAAAGTTATAGCAAAAGGAAAAGCTAGGTAGAACTTCCCAAGTAAGATAAAGTGTGTGTGTGTGTGTGTGTGTGTGTGTGTGTGTGTGTGTGTATTTCTGGAAAGTCAGGTATACAAATTACCTAAAGTGATGTCATATAAAAGAATAGAATACGAAAGCTTTCTCTGAAATAGCCAGGACAGTGATGCTGGAATGGGAAAAAACCCCAGATAGAATAGTTACCACAAACTCTGAACACCCAATAATATCCCAACTTAGGAAATACAACCAATGAGTGGTAAACTTTTGCATCCATTATGTCTTCCAAATATGAACATGGGTTCATTGAGAAGAAAAAACATTTTTACTCTTTATTGTTCCCCACAATCAATCATGAATATAACAATAGGCAATCACTTGAATGAGTTTGTGAAATGCCCCCCTCCAAAAAATATTTTGCTAATTCTCTGAGATATTCTGAAAGCAAGTAAATTAAATGTACCTGGTGATTTTTTTCATGAATTACTCTTCATTTCTACTGCTCTGGTTCTCACGACAATAAATTTTCCAAATGTGTTGTGTCGTGTTTTCCTATCCCCTGCTTTTCTCTCCAGGATGAAATGCATCACTGGACAGCTATTGATTTATATTTTATATCTGAATGTTATTAAATGCATCTAATATATCAAAAGTGGTAAATGTGGGAGTTTAATAACTTTTCATTTCAAAGAAATAGAGGCAGAGACCTGGATATTGTATCTGCTCTATGGCCTCATAATTTCCATGAGATGAGTTGTCCCAATTTCTACATAGGAAACTCAAGGGAGGTTGAGGACTCCCTTCCCTGGCTACCAGCTGGGGCCTTCCTTTGTTCCACACTGTCCCCTGGTGGTCATTGCACATCATAGCAAGCAATAGAACTACTGGTGTCCCAGTAGAACTCCCACAGGGACACTTTGCACATTAGCCTTTTATATATAAAGTGTGTCCCAAAATTCAAGGCCCAGTGAGTTCTCACCTAATCTTTGTACTCCACAGTCCTTCACTATAAAATATGAATATTATGTTTTAATTTTTGTTTTTCCTTTCTTATTTCTGAATTGTTGTAAACATTAACTGGAGCATGTATTTTTAAGTAGGAACTGAAAACCTAATTGGAAAATAATATAATTATTTTATATTTCCATTTAAAAATAGCTCCCCAAAATAGCAGTTTTAAACAGCCAATGTTAATGATCCAACAGTCTTTGTGGGTCAGGAATCTAGGCATTACTTAGATGGGTGACTCTGGCCTCAAAAGGGCTGCAGTCAAGGCACTGACCAGGGCTACCACCATCTCATAGCTCTACTGGGAGAGGATTCTTCTGCAAGCTCATTCAGGAGGCTATTCCGTGAGGCCTTGGGTCCTCACTCGTGGTTGGCCATTGCAGTTCCTTGGCATATGGATTTCTCCATAGGGCTACTCACTAAATGGCAGCTTCCTTTCCCTGGAACAAGGGCTCTGAGAAAAAGTATGTGAGAGAGTAAAAGTACCCCAGAGAGAAATCACAGTCTTTTTGTAACCCATTCTCAGAAGTGCCATATTATCACTTTTGGATGACTCTATTCATTATAATCGAGTCACTAAATCCAGCCCACTCTGAAGTGGAAGGAATTACACAGGGCATAAAGAACAGGAGATGGGAATCATTGGGGAGCATCTTACAGGTTGCCTACAATAGAAGTGCCACCGATTGGAATTCTAAAAGCACAATGTCTGACATAATGGCAGGGGACTTGGAGAACCTTGAACTTTTGAGTGGAATTTGGAGACCAAAATAAAATATATAATGTCTTTGAGTATTGGGCCAGGGCCCATAGCTTTGGGCTGTGGACTTCAGCAAATCGACCAGGTGCATCTTTGATACTGACATTTTTCTTCAGTTCCCTTTATAACAGTTTCTCTCTACAGGCTTTATAAACTTTTATGAATAAAATAATTATACTACCTCTGTTGTGTTTCCCAGGCAGATCTGCAGATCTGTTGGCCATTAGCGAATTTTTGACCTTGAAATTGTAAATCCTGACCTTTATCCACAGTAAAGGGAAAGTCTGGAAAGTAAGTGGCTAAGTTTCTTCCTTCCTTCCTTCCTTCCTTCCTTCCTTCCTTCCTTCCTTCCTTCCTTTCCTTCCTTCCTTCCTTCCTTCCTTCCTTCCTTCCTTCCTTTCTTTCTTTCTTTCTTTCTTTCTTTCTTTCTTTCTTTCTTTCTTTCTTTCCTTTTGTATTCCTTCTATAGCTTTTTTTTCTACAAAATAATATTTATACTTGTGAACCTTAGAGATACAGATTATGACTCTATCCTCACAAATGTTACAGAATTTATTCTCGAATAAGTAAAAGGATTTTGTGGGTCCCTACCACATTGATATGAACCTCAGGAATAAGAGATAAGGGGAAAACTAAATTAAACAACCATAAACCCAAAGCAAAAAAACTAAAGAAAGCTTGCATTCCAGATGCCTTTATTATAAGAACTAGAGGCCCGGGGCATGAAATTCGTGCATGGGTAGGATCCCGAAGCATGGCTGGCGATCAGGGCCTATAGGGGCCTTCCAGCTGCCAGCTGGGGCCTCCCTTCCCTGGCTACCAGCAGGGGCCTTCCTTTGCTCCACTGGTGGGCATTGCACATCATAGCAAGCAATAGAACTACTGGTGTCCCGGTTGAACTCCTACAGGGACACTTTGCATATTAGCCTTTTATATATATATAGATTACAATATCCAAGAAATCATGTAATGACCACAGTAAGTATACAGACAAATTTTGCAATGTTTTAAATGAAAAGAAAATGGTGATTTAAAACTATTTTCTTTCTCAAAACATCAGAGGATAAACTAAAGAATAAAAAATTATATTACAGAAGGATGTTTAAATGGAAACCAAAGTTTGCACAGATCACCTTAGACCAGTTCTCAACTGGACATGATAGAGCAATATCCAGATATATTTCTGATTGTCACAATTGAGAACCTACTGGTCTGTGGTGGGTAGAGACCCAAGGATAATGCTAAATATACTACAACTAGAGGCCTGGTGCACGAATTCAAGCACGGGTGGGGTCCAGCCGGCCCACCCCGATGGCGGCCAATCAGGCCGGGCTGGCGGGGGGGGGGGGCCACAGGTGGTTGGTGGCCAGCCCCACCCCTGATCAGGGTGTTGGGGGCTGATCGGGGGCTGGGTCAGCCACGGAGAGGCCAATTGGGGCCCGGATGAGGCTGGCTGGCTGCCGTAGTGCGTGTCAGAGCCACCAGTCATTCTGGCCATTCTGCCATTCTGGTTGCTGGGCTTTTATATATATAGATGCTTAAAATAGCTCCTCAGAGAATTATCTGACCAAAATGTCAATAGTACTGTGATTAAGGAAACCTGCCTTTTGTAGACTTGTGGGAAAGGTTAAAAAATAAAAATATAATAAACCTAAGAAATACCCAGATCTAATTTCTTTCAGAGAGGTCAGAAAAAGGTCTATTGATGTAGTAGAGATTTCTGGGCCAGAAAAAAAAAAAAGGTTTCTAAAAGAAAATAAATATCCAGATGTTTCAGGGCAAGAGTTGGACTAACTTTTTTGAGAACAATTTTAAAATATATAAAAATGGTGTAATTCACATATCTTACAATCCAGTGACATAAAAAATTATATATCAGTGGTTATCCCTAAGAAATCAAGGAATCTAAAGAATACAGGGAATTCAAGATGTTTCACTTATATCTTTACCTCTCGTTAGGGTGAGGGCAGATGTTAACATTTCATAACTTTGGGTATTGGTTACATGAGTATATTAGATTACATCCATGCATATTAATATTGAGGGCATTATTTTAATTTGTGTACTTTAATAAATGCTTGGGCTGTTTTAAAATGAACAACATAAACTGATGAACAAAAACAGATCCAGAGACAGAGAAGCATCAATCAGACCCTCAAACCTCAGAGGGAAGGTAGGGAAGGGTGGGGGTAAGGGGGAGAGATCAACCAAAGGACTTGTATGCAAGCATATAAGCCTAACCAATGGACACAGACAACAGGGGGATGAGGGCACAAGTGGGGGGGTCTGGGAGGGTAATGGGGGATAAGGACACATATGTAATACCTTAATCAATCAATAAATAAAAACATAAAAATAAAAAACAAATAAAATATGGTAAAAAATATGCTGTAAAGATGTCTTTGATGGAACCTAAAAAACAACATCATTATGGTTGAATTATCTGTACTTCTTTTAGTACAATGCAAATCCCAAAGTAGACTTTATCTTAATTCCTTCATATCCATAATGGCTGCAATTAAAATGATATACAAGGTTAAGAAACAATCATAGAGGAAATGAAGAAAATAAACAAGACTTAGTGATTTTTCCCTAGCCACATAGTTATTGTCAGAGCTAGGACTACAGCCAGGGCACTCAAGTTTCAGAATTCATGATCTTAAACAACATTCTATTTTTGTCATTAAGTGAGTGGGTAGATATTTTTCACAATTTTTATGAAATTAAAAGAAGGCCAATGATTTAATTATTATATTAAAATATTTATAGAAGTTTTCATGGTTAGACATCAGTAAAAGAGAAATAAAATCAGATATTTGAAGAGGGTATTGAATATAGGGAATTAGTTGAGTTTGTATTAGAGCACTGAAAAAGCAAATGCTGAGATAGAAAATTCATGCAACAAGTCTGATGGCTAAAAGAATAAAGGGAAGAATCATGGTTTTGAAAATATAAAAGTTTGTAGAGACCCAAAAGAGGTGGGATTTATAAACAGATATTTATCAGGAAATTGGTTTCTATGAAGATAAATCAGGCTTCGCAACATAAAATTACAAATACTTCATAATGCTCTCATTAGTTTCGCCTAATAGAACAACAGGATGTAAACCAGGGCATGAAGCTGTCTTTTAAATCTAATTTCTATGCTCCCTGCCAACACAGTAAACTCCTAGCTTATATCCAGGTTTCAATCAGAGTTCAAATACTGGTCTGATAAGGTCAAATAAATATCATGGTATTTTCACTAAGACTTTTTAAATGGAACTTTAATCAAAAGGTTTTTATGATAATACACTGAAGAAATGTTCCATGGGATGCTGTGGTTGGGTCCCAGATAATGTTTTCTTCACTTAATTCCAGTAAATACTCTGAAATAATAATTTGTAAATAGTGGAAAGATATGCCATCTGTACTATTTCATATTTTCTCTCCTTTTATTTTATTCACAATGTAACATAAAAATTACCAAGGACAATTTAGGGACAACTATATGTTGCAAATAAATTCGGGTAAACTAAGATATCTGCCCTAGTTCACTTATTTTGAGGCAGAAGCAGACTTTTTTTTTCCCCTTTATAGTTTTCAAAACAGGAGAATTTTTTCAAGACCAAAAAAATACTTGAATTTCAATCTATAGTTTCGTCTCCCACTTGTTTCCCTCTCATTCATGCTGTCGACTCTTTGGATTTTGTTCAAAATTATGAAAATCAATGAAAAAGTTTTTAAAACTGAGATATAATTGGTATATAACATCATGTTAGTTTCAGGTATACATTATGATTCGAATATGTACATATTATGAAATGATCACAATAAAAAGTCTAGTTACATCCATCATCCCTCAAATTGATTTTAATAAAATTTTAAGGACCCTTAATTCACTTTCTAATTTTCAGAAAAAAAAGTCCATTTTTTTTAGGATATGAAGCATAAGTTATAGAAAAATATAATAAAGAGGCCTACAGTTGCTGTCACATGTCATAAATTTTAGAAATAACTGCTTCTAATCAAAGGATTATGTTCTACCTTGAGTGGTTTCCTGCTGTTTTCTCTTCAACATTTTGTACACTTCACTTGATGATTAACACATTGTCAGACCATAAAGGCAAAATATAGAAGAAATTCCTTTTAACTTTAAGCAGAACTATGTCTGAGGACTTAAATTTTAATTTGTATCATACAGTTGGAGTGCAATTTAACTGGAAATATGGGAGAAATATAATTTAGCTAATTTTAAGTGACTTTTTAAAGTGAAAAATTCAAACATAAAATACAAAGAAATAAAAAAGAACACTTAAAATTAGAAAAAGTTAATATTTTTCCCTATTGTCTTCAGATTCTTTTTGGAAGTTTTACTTTGATTTATAACTATTTTCTTCTGCTCCACCCCAAAGCAATCTCCTATTATAATTTGACATATCCTTTTAGAGATTTTCTATCCATACAGACTATAGAGTATTGTGTTGTCAAATACTGCAGAAATGCATTACATTTTTTATACGTGGCTCTTTAATTCAGCATAACCTATTTTAGCTTTATAAAAGTAGATACATTTAGATTCAACGAGTATTACTATTACATATATATCATATATATTCAATGTATATCACATACATATTCCATATATATAGGATATATCACTACTTGTTTCCAATCAATTACTATGAAACATTCTCTTATATGCTTTATTTTGCCCATTTGTAAACGTTTCTCTAGGATAAAGAGTTGTATATGGGAATTTCTGGATCTTGAAGTTTGCACATTTTTCAACCTTACCTTTGCAGAATTGTGAGCAAAATGTAATGCTACAATGTGTCTTAGAGATAAGGAGAGTTTTATTTTATTACATTCTCAATAATATAGTCATATTTTTTAGTGAAAATGAATTGTTATAATTCAGTATTTCATTGTTTTATAAATTTTCTGTTTGTCTATTAGTTAACTTATTGACATCTTTTCTTATTTTATAAATTATCTGTTCATATATTTTTGTTGTTTTCTTCACTTTATCACTATATTCGTTTATGATTGTTCCTCTTTGTGCCTTATTTTATATTTCTTAACCTACATTTGAGGATGTGTTTATTGACAATTAACAGCTTGTTTTTTGCATTTGATCTATAACTTATCAGAAATGTATTTTGCATATGGTGCTAGATATGAATTTAATAATATATTTTCCCATTTAGTTGGAAACTTTCCTCAATTAATTTATTTTGAAAGGTCAATTTTTTTCATTTATTTCTAAGGGTTTTCCTACCATTCAAAGAAACCACTTGTTCCGTGTTTCTTAGCTTTTTTTCTGTTTTATTGATCTATTTATAAATTTTCAAATAATGCAATCTTTCCAAAAGAAGCTTAATGAGTCTTGCACTGAAGTAAAACAAGTCTTCATTTCGATTCGTCATGCAAAATACTGTCTTTGTATTCATCCTAATTTCTTTCACATGATTTTGTTGTGGAATAGTATTTTTATTGGTATATAATTCACATGCCATAAAATTTAACTCTTTAAAGCAAACTATTCAGAGATGTTTTGTATATTCAAAATTTAGTACAAAAATCACAATTACCTAATTCCAGCATATTTTCATTACCTCAAAAAGAAATTCCCATAACTATTAACATTTACATCTTATTCCCTGCTCCAACCCCATCCTCTGATAAACAATAAACTATTTTTTGTCTCTATAGATTTGCCTATTGTGGGCACTGCATATAAATAGAATCAAATAGTATGTGGCTTTTTGACTCTGGTTTCTTTCAATTAGCATAATGTTTTCAAGGTTCATCAGTGATGTTGCATGTGTTAGTACTTGATCTTTTTCATGATTGAATAATATTCAATTCATGCATACACCATTTTTTTTGTTTGTCCACTCATCAATTGATAGACATAAGGATTGCTTCTATTTTTTATTATTATAAAAAATGTTTCTATAAATATTTATATACATGCTTTTGTGTAGCTATATGTTTTAAAAATATTTCTGTATATATACTTAGGAGTGGAATTTCTGGGTCATGAAATAAAGTGGAAAAATAAGATTTTAGAAATAGGATATCTGTGCAGGTGAGAATGAAGGAATACAGGATGATATGGATATTTAATGTCACTGTAAACCTCACAAACATCCTCGTTATTTTCAGAAACCAAAACAGGACTCAATATGAGATAAAGTTAATCCCTTTGTTTTACCAAGTCCAAACTCCTATATTCTAAACCTGTACACTAAACATGGTACACACACATCAAACAACACTCTGCTATTAATGAAACACATATATTTGGGTAAAGTAATATTTCTGCTTATGAGAAACAGATACCATCCTCCTCAGAGGATCATTAATTTGAAAACTAATAGCTTTTCACTACCTGGATTAAACCATTTTATTTGCATTGTCCCCTTGTAAGGCAATGTATAGCATTTACTGGCTGAACAGAAGAGACACCATACTCCCAACAAGAACAAAAATAACAACAACACTCTCCATCTACCAAAAGAAATGGCCAAACATTACAGCACTGGATATATTGAAATCATTCTGATGGACCTGGAATCCTGGATTATTTTCTCTTGGCCCATTTTTCCCTCAGTTCTCCAGAACTAATGGGGGAGGGTTTGAATCTTGCCACCCACCTAGTCATTCTAGTATTTCTAAAAAATCAGTTCATAGTCTAGCCTCAGTTATTTGAAAACTTATCTGTTCTTATTTTATTTGTCCTCCAAAATGCAGAAATTCACTCTTTAAAATTTGTATTTCCAAAAGCTCCTGGTCATCAGTGCTGAAGAAAAGGGTATAGAAGCATCTAGAGATTTTCAGAGTGGGGAAAATAAAGCCCCCAGATTGGGAGAAAGAAGCCCTTTCAGCAGAGCCCAGAATAAAAAAAAAATGATTATGGACCAATTCCTTGGTAGATGTCTACCACCAGGATAAGGTGGACATGAGCAGACATACAGTCCATATCTGAGATGGCAAAAACATGAAAGGTCAACTAACCAGGGCTACTTAGAAATGAGCTCTCTGGTTAAGTGTTTATTTGGATTGGAATCAAGTCAGATTGGATCAGAATTAAAATAGAGTATAGTGGTGGTATAGTAGAGAGCATTGGTATTGCAGATGGTGTTGAAAGTCAAATAAATCAGTGGAATCAATGAGGTGAGTCAAGTATGATGAAACATTGATATCCTGAGAGAGTGAGATCTAGATAAAAAATGAGGTCTGGTTGGGAAACAGGTTCCAGTGCCTGAGTGTATGCTGGAAGTAAAGGGGGCAAAGCAACAAGTGGGTTAAAAAACAGACCATAATTAATGTGGGGTCCAGTGGTAATAAGGGCTGTAGTCTCAGAGAGGCACCCAGCAGTGATGGTAAAAATATAAAATTGAGGGGTAGTTATGTCCAAAACAGTGAAATCCAGATGTAGAGTGGTCAATTATAGCATTGATTCAGAGAAGCTATGAAAGCCAAAGGGACAAAGAGGAGCAGCATCTTCCATAGGTTCTCCACACAGGAGAATAGATGTTTAGCTCCCACAGTGAAGATATAACACCTTTAACATCAGGGATCTTAGTGTCATTGTTGTAGAAAGTTGCAATGAACAAGAAGCTTGCTCACCTGGCTGAGGAGACAGACGATAAAAGCTTCAGCCAGAAGCAGAACAGGGACAGATGAGCCTGGAAGGTCCCGCCAAGGTCATAGTCCCCACAAACCCATTACCCAAAGGTCTCATGTCACATCCTCTTTCTTCTGAATTCCCATTCCCATGCCAACACTAGGCCACAATGGGACCTCAGAATTGCTTAGGCCGTATAAAGAAGATGACTACAAGAAGGATAGAAACGAGATTAATCAAGTGTTGTTGAGAGAATTCCATTTCGATGGCACCTTAGTTGCTTTCAGGTGAGCTCTCCAAGCTGGAAATAATGAGGATTACATATGGAAATATTACAGGAAGTCGGCTAAAAAGAATGGTCCACTGGCAACAGAATCTTACAATAATTGACCCCCGAGAGCTCCGGGGATAAAGATATAAAGTAAAAATTTCCATGGCAAGAACCAGGTTCATTTACATTCCATGATCAATAATTGACCCCCGAGAGCTCCGGGGATTAGGATATAAAGTAAAAAATTCCATGGCAAGAACCAGGTTCATTTACATTCCATGATGTATCATATATTAAGTTTTTAATCCACATTATCTTAGTAAATAATCACAAAAACTTGTGAGTTTCCTAGGTCACATGATCTCTCAAAGAAGGAGTCTAATACCTAGGGAAGTTAACAATTTATACAGATTTGGACTCAGAAGTCCTACCTCTAACGCCAACCAATAATCTTTGCAGTATATCTCATACCACCAACCAGTGAGGAAGATCCATCATTGTTTAATTCTCATGGATGGGTGAAGCAGGAAATCTGAGAACCATTCCAGTTCTGATGCCCTTTCTATGGATCTCTGCTCTGAGGTACCTGTTTGTCTGAGAAGGACCAGACTTAGAAAGTGATGTCCTCATAGATTGTGAACCAGGGCAGCATTGAAGGGGAATTTAAGATGCACTCAGATTGTGCAGGATTAAATAAGCAGAATCTTACCTTTTAATGTTTAACTTTTTTCCCCTTCTTGATTTTGTGTTGATGCTAAAAGATAAAGATACAAAAATGAGTGTCTAGGATCTAATTCTCTATTATCTCTCTCTTGGCAAGCTCCAACATGAATAATATCGCTTGCTACATTAAATTAATTGAGACCTGATCTATCTTTTGATCCATTTTTCCTTCATTGAAAAACTAAAATGAAGAAGGATATTCTGCTTGTGATCCTCAATTCACATTATATTCAATAGTCTTCTACTAAAAGAGGACACAGAAGACAGGTGCACTATGCCTCTTCAGATAGAACTCAATTCTTTGGACCAGAAATAAATTTTTAGTATATAATCAGAAGTTTCTAGAGACTTCGTATTGCTCTGTAATAAGTCATGAAAAGAGCAATCACTTGTCCTAAGACGCCTGATATAGGAAGGATATTAAGACATGTGGCATGTGGGGCTTTCTCCCCTGCCTGTACTTTGAACACTCTCAATGACCCATTTTATAGCCAATGAACCTTTGTGTCTGGAATTTTACTCTAAATCTTTCTACCACATCCAGATAGGTAGAATGTGAACTGTGAATAGAAGCCTCTGTCCCTGCTCTAACCAATGATGACTCTACCACTTTCCCCAGAAAAGGGGTTGAAGAACTATAGTCAATGTGCCAATCGCCACCTTATCTCTATCGTACAACACAGTAGAAGCAAATTTTAACAGATGGACATCTGCAATCAGTTTGGTCCATTGGCTTTGTCCCTTTGAGCTTCGTACTTTGAGATTCTCTGACTTTGATTCTTCCAGCTGTTACCACCAAGCCTACTGCCCAAAAATGTGTGTTTCCAATGGTAGAACAGTTTCAGCAAGCTCTGTCAAAACTGCAGGATTCTGTACGACTGATGTTGTTGCATTTTAACAAGGATTTTACAAAACACGAAGAAAGGAAAGGGAATAAAAAAAATTTTGAAAATTTTTATGTTAGGTACATGTCATGCAACATAAAAAAAAAATCAAGAATCACATGATTTCAAACCCTTATTTTGTCATATTAGCTGTATAAGTAATTTGGGGTATGTCATTTCCCCCTTTCTTCTTCACTTTCTTTACACTATGGAGACAAAAATCCCAGTTGTTTGCAATATCAGCTCCAGTGTGGTAGTGACAACTGGAGGAATCAAAGTCAGGAAATCTCAAAGGGAATTAAAACTTAATGGGACAGAACTGACCGATTTGGCTCAGTGGATAGAGCATCGGCCTGCGGACTGAAAGGTCCCAGGTTCGATTCCGGTCAAGGGCATGTACCTTGGTTGCAGGCTCATCCCCAGTGAGAGGCGTGCAGGAGGCAGCTGATGGATGTTTCTCTCTCATCGATGTTTCTAACTCTCTATCCCTCTCTCTTCCTCTCTGTAAAAAAATCAATAAAATATATATTTAAAAAAAACTTAATGGGACAAAGTTAATGAAGAAAAAAAAAAAAAAATATATAAGCACTTGATAAATGCCAGTTACTATTAAGAATACCAATAGAACCAATGAGGAGCATTATTGTACCTGAAATTAATTTATTCAGAAATAGCTAAATAGCTGAACTCCTATTCTGGGTGGTCTACACCACTTCGCTGTGATATTGAGAAGATCTGATTATTCTTGTACAACTGGCACAGCTCTTGGTCCATAATCTATTGTTAGCATATTCTCCCTACCAAGGTGGGATGGTGAAATGTTTTATTCATTTTTATTCATTTTTTTTGCATGTTAAGGAATATTACAGTGTCACTGATTCAATGTGTCAGGGAACCTCAAGAATATTGTCAGTTTTGATAATTTGCTAGAACTCAGAGAACTTGGAAAAGGAAAGCTGTGTTTCTTATAACTGTGGTTGATTATAGCAAAGGGATACAGAATAAAAGAATAAAATCAGCCAAAGAAAAGGTTTCATAGGGTGGCATCCAAGAGAAACCATGCATGGGATTCCAGTTGTCTTCCCTTCTCTCAGTAGTGGTAAATCAACCAGGAAGCTCACTTCAAGCCTTTGTGTCCAGGATTTTGTTGGCCGTCAGTCATGTAGACATGGAGTGTTACATGAGTGACTTTGGCAACTTAGTCTCTAGTCCCATTAACCCAGAGAGGTCAAACTGATACATGTATATGAGGGTCCCAGGTAAAAGCATCAGATGTTCATTCTAAATAACATTATTTAGCATAAACTATTTGATGTGGCCTAAGGTCTCAGGTATACAAAGACACTCTTATCAGACAAGACCTTTTTTCAAAGGGTTCAGAGTTTACCTCATAGGAGTTGATCAAAGGCTAGTCATTTCTTTGAAACATGCAGGGTTTGAGCACCCTGAGACTGATGAGTTACATTTTTAACTGCATAGGCAAGATCAGTGTTTTCCCCAAAAATGAACTTTGAGATGATTCACTAAACCTCTCACTTAAACTCAAAGCTGCCTTCCCTCTGCCCCTCCAACCCTAGCCATGCACACAACCACCACCCTGCAGGAGGAATAGCACCTTATCCCCATGAAGCTAAATCAATCAAAATCAATTCCAAACTAGATCACATTCCTTTCCAACCCATCCATAGAAATCCTCTAGAGCAGTGGTTTCAACCTTCCTAATGCCACGACCCTTTAATACAGTTCCTCATGTTGTGGTGACCCCCAACCATAAAATTATTTTCCTTGCTACTTCATCACTGTAATTTTGCGACTGTTATGAATCGTAATGTAAATATCTGATGTGCACGATGTATTTTCATTGTTACAAATTGAACATAATTAAAGCATAGTGATTAATCACAAAAACAATATGTAATTATATATGTGTTTCCCGATGGTCTTAGGCAACCCCTGTGACAGGGTCGTTCAACCCCCAAAGGGGTCGTGACCCACAGGTTGAGAACCGCTGCTCTAGAGAGTCCTTTGCCTCAGCCTGCTTTCATGTTTTGAGGACCACCTCCAGTGGTCAGTTAGGGGATTTCACTTACACATTTATATTTATTTTCAAAGATATTCTAAGCTAGAATAAGCCTGTCCCATATTTTCTTTACCATATATTGTATTGACTTTGGTACATATTTTTTGTTTATTCTTTCAAACTCAATGTAGTTTCCTATTCTGCTAGTATCTCATTGTTGCCAGCCTCTTTGAGAATGCAAACAAATAAGCAGATTCAAATATCCTACTACTTTGTGCCCAATGCCCCATGTTAAACATCTATAGAGAAATCTATAGTTGGAGAGTTTGAATTGCATTTCTGTATTTTAGCATGCAAATCTTGAGAGATGATATGTGTGCTAGCCCAGATAATTGATTGAGACATTAGTCATTTTCAATTTAAAATGAAGCATGAGACAATGTTATATATTCAAATGGCAGAAATTAAAGGACAAATTCAATAGTAAAAGAAAGAATACCAAATTATGGCACTGTCTTTGCCTCATTGAAAATATATACTGTTTTGTAGAAGCGTTTTTATATTAGTTTCATGTAAATCAAATATTTTTGATGCATAATCCCATGTTCTTAAGAAATTTTTCACAGACATAGCATTTCAAGGCTTCCATGTGACAAAACCATTTTTAGAACAGAAAGAAAAATTAAGTTACAAAGACCTGTGATATTATATGACAATCAATATTTCTGTTCACATCTTTCCTTATCTAAAGGAATACAAATTAAATACTTTTATTTCTAGGGGATGTATATCATTCAGGGATCTACAGGGAAACAGAACCAGTAGAACTGATATATTTATATGTTTAATATTTTACATTATATATGAAATATAGTATTTAATTGTATAGGCTTATATTAATTTTATGAATTATTAATTTGTTTGTTTGAAGAAATTGGCTTAGGTAGTTGTGGCCTCTGGCATGTCTGAATTCTGTGGAGGAGGCCGTCATGCTGGACACCCAGGAGTTCATGCTGCAATGTTGAAAAAATAAGTTCCATAAGTTCTTCTCTTGGGAACCTCAGTTTTTACCCTTAAGGTCTTCAAATGATTGGATGACCCTCTTCAAATGATTGGATGAGGTCTCAGCTCACTATGAAAAGTCATCTCCTTTGCTAAGAGTCCTTCTTGTAGATATTAACCACAGCTACAAAATACCTTTAGAGCAACACCTAGATTAATGTCTGATACTGTAACGTAGGCAAGATTACACAGAAACTAACCATCATAGGGTAGAAAATAAATTTCAAGAACGGAACATAAAAATTATAAAAATGTGCATTATATCTGAAGATCCAAACAGCTAGAGGCTGTCAGCTACCAGCACTCCCAGTGGCTTAATGGAAAGCCTGTCCATAGCTAACTCAGGAGTTTTCCTTTAGGTTTATATGCACTTTTGTGTACCTTTTGAGTGCTCTAAAACTGCATGCGATTTTTAATAAACATATTAAAAACCCACAGAAGTAAACACAACGATTACACGTTCCAAAATGAAAGGATTATCATTGACTAAGCACTAATATGAATGTCATAGGCACATAAAAATTGCATTAAGAACACTAAAAAGAGAGGCTTGTGGAGAATCCTCACAACAACAAATGCTTGTAATGTTCCCTTCAGAGCAAGAAGGAAAACAGAAATGCTAAGTGCAGCTTGTAGAGTTTCATAACAGATAAATGACAAAACTGCCAACTCCCATTTTGATGATTTTGTATTTGTCAAAGAGAACAACTAAAAATGTTTAAAATAATACAGTTGACATTATTTTGAAGTATTGAAAGTGAAAATCTTAAGAGATCCTCTGATAATTCAACTGTTCTAAATAATTTCTGCCCTCTGGATCCAGGTGGTTGGCAATGTACAGAGGAATTCACCAAAGTATCATTGATAATCTTTAAGGTATAACTGACAGCATGAGTAATACTTAAGTAAGATAGAAATCAATACTGCATCAGTAATTTTTAGACAATATAGAGATGCATTTTATATGCCAGTGTTGTCCAATAGGAATATATAGGGCTCATTTGTAATACTAAATTTTCTAGTTGTCATAAAAATAGATAGGATCTGCTGAAATTAATATTAACTTTATCTTTAATTTAATTTAATATATCTAAAATAATACCATTTCTATAAGCAGTCAATAAAAATTAATAGTAAGATATTTCACAACACTAAATTTTTAATAGCTGGCTCATATTTTACACTTATAGCACATCTTCATTTTACACAAAATTTTCATTGGCTATTAAAAAACTACATTTAAAACTAAAGATTCATTTACTTTAATATTTAAATCTGCATTTTCATTCCTAAATGTCAATGTTATATATGTTCAAGGTAATAAAATTCACTATCCTTTTTGTCACCAAATTATGAATAACATCAAAATTCAATGGAATGTTCAGTAAGTTAAAAAACAACTTTATATTTTTATTTGTTGAATTTTTTTATTTATCCTGCAAGATAGATTATTTATCTCCTTGGATGCCACAATCTTGAATGTTAAAAAAAAAGAAAAAATACCATGTAAACTTATAGAGCACAGGTTGGTCACAGTCTTAATTATTACTATCATCATTCTTATAATTAGCCATCTACCTATATAAAAGCCTAAGTGACCATTGCTACCAAACGGATGACCGAACAGGCTGCATGGGGTAATCAGGCTGGCAGGGGGATTAGTGAGGTTCGACCAAACAACTGAACAGCAGGCTGCGTGAGGCGAACCGGCCAGCAGGAGGGTTAGTGAGGGGCAAACAAACAACCGAACAGCAGGCTGCGTGGGGCGACCAGGCATGCAGGTGGGTTAGAGGTGATCAGGCTGGCGGGGGGGGGGGGGCAGTTAGGGGCAATCAGGCAGGCAGGCAGGTGAGCAGTTAGGAGCCAATGGTCCAGGATTGTGAGAGGGATATCCGGCAGTCGGACATCCCCCAAGGGGTCCTGGATTGGAGAGGGTACAGGCAGGGCTGAGGGGACCCTCCCCAACCCCCCGCATGCATGAATTTTGTGCACCAGACCTCTAGTTATATATAAAATACTGGGAGCTAAATACAGTACTAAGTACTTTATATAGCATTTAATACTAATAACAATTCTATGAACTATTATTTCCATCTAGACTCAGAGGTTCAACATCATACAGCTCACAATTGATTGAACCTCAATCCAAAAGTTCATGTTATCAACTTGTATGAAATCTGTTTCCTGATGAAAATATACCCTAAAACATATTTCCTTATAACAACATGGGCCAAAAATAAAATTATGACATTGGTTAAATTTGTTTCAGAATCAATAGTTCTGGACTACCAGTGCCTTTTTGGACTCACAGAAATGTCCATTAATAGCAGTATTAATTTTTTCTTTTTCTTTTTAAATAATTAATATATTTTAATATAAAAATATTAAAAATAGAACTGCCATTTGTTCCAGTGATTTCAGTTCTAGGAATATATTATACATAACCTGAAACACCAATCAGAAAGAATATATGCACCCCTATGTTCATAGCAGCCCAGTTTACAATAGCTAAGATCTAGAAACAGTAGAAGTGCCCATCAGTAGATAAGTGGATAAAAAAGCTGTGGTACATCTACACAATGGAATACTAGGCAGCTGTAAACAAGAAGGATCTTCCCAGCCAGCATGGCTCAGTGATACAGCATGAACCTATGAAGCAGGAAGTAATGGTTCCATTTCAGATCAGGGCACCTTCCCAGGTTACAGGCTCAATCCCCAGTAGTGGGTATGTAGGAGGCAGCCAAACAATGATTCTCTCTCATCCTTGATGTTTCTATCTCTCTCTCAACTGCCGGAGGAGCAACCATGGCCAGCGATGGCACAAAACGCTGCAATGGCCCCACGCCCAGAAGCAGCCACCCCACGCGACCTAGTGAAAAGCCGCATGAGCAGCTAAAACCAATCCTTCTCAGGCTATTCCAAAATATTCAAGAGGAAGGCACACTTCCAAGCTCTGTCTATGAAGCCAGCATTACCCTAATCCCAAAACCCAACAAAAACACTACAAAGAAAGAGAATTACAGGCCAATATCCCTGATGAACATACTAGCAGATGCTAAAATCCTCAACAAAATTCTAGCAAATTGGATCCAGCAGTACATCAGAAAGATCATACACCATGACCAAGTGGGTTTATTTCAGGGATGCAAGGATGGTTCAATATCCACAAGTCAATAAACATGATACATCACATAAACAAATTGAGACAAAAATCACATAATAATATCAATTGATGCAGAAAAGGCATTTGACAAAATCCAACACCCTTTCCTGATAAAAACTCTCAGCAAAGTGGGAATAGAGGAATCATACCTCAACATAATAAAAGCCATATATGACAAACCCACAGCCAATATCATACTCAATGGGCAAAAACAAAAACCATTTCCCCTAAGAACAGGAAAAAGATAGGGATGCCCACTCTCACCACTCCTGTTCAACATAGCACTGGAAGTGCTAGCCATAGCAATCAGACAAGAAGAAGAAATAAAATGCATCCAAATTGGAAAAGAAGAAGTAAAACTGTCATTAAAAAAAGATGACATGATATTATACATAAAAAACCCTAAAGACTCCATCAAAAAACTACTAGAATTAATAAATAAATTCGGCAATGTAGCAGGATACAAAATTAACTCCCAGAAATCTATGGTTTTTTAATACCCCAATAATGAACTCACAGACAGAGAAACTAAAAAAATAATAATGATCCCATATGCCTTTGCAACAATAAAATTAAGATACCTAGGAATAAATTTAACCAAGGAGGGACCTGTACTCAGAAAAAAGAGATAGAGGAAGACATAAACAAATGGAAATATATATCGTGTTCAAGGATTGGTAGAATCAAATCATTAAAATGTCCATACTACCCAAAGCAATCTATAGATTCAATGCAATCCCCATTAAAATACCAAGGACATACTTCAAAATTCTAGAATAAACTTTCCAAAAATTAATCTGGAATAAAAAAAGACACTGAATAGCTACAGAAATCTTGAGAAAGAAGAACAAAGTTGGAGGGATCACAATACCAGATACCAAGCTGTACTACAAAGATACAGTTCTCAAAACTGCCTGGTACTGGCACAAGAACAGACATATAGACAAATAGAACAGAACAGCAAGCCCAGAAATCCACAGAAGTCATTATGCTCACTTAATATTTGACAAAGGAGGCAAGAGCATGCCATGGAGTCAAGACAGTCTCTTCAATAAATGGTGTTGGGAAAATTGGACAGATACATGCAAAAAAATGAAACTAGACCACCAACTTACACCATACACACAAATACACTCAAAATGGATAAAGGACTTAAACGTAAGACGGCAAACCATAATAATCTTAGAAGAAGCCATAGGCAGCAAAAGAGCAGATCTTTGTCGTAGCAATATCTTTACTGATACAGCTTCTAGGGGCAATGGAAACTAAGGAGAAAATAAACAAATGGGACTACCTCAAAATAAAAAGCTTCTGCACAGCAAAAGAAACCACCAACAAAACAATAAGAAAGTCCACTGCCTGGGAGAACATATTTGCCATTGTTATCTCTGGTAAGGGTTTAATCTCCAAAATTTATAGGGAACTCATACAATTTAACAAAAGGAAGATTAAACAATCCAATCAAGAAATGGGCAAAAGACCTAAATAGACACTTTGAAAGAGGACATACAGAAGGCCCAGAGACATATGAAAACATGCTCAAAGTCACTAATCATCCCAGAGATGCAAATCAAAACAATGAGATACCATCTCAC
>NW_005355081.1:445822-466401 GCF_000412655.1 Myotis brandtii
GAGAGCATTATGCTAAGCGAAATAAGCCAGTCAGAGAAAGATAAATATCACATGCTCTCACTCATTTTTGGAATATAATGAACAACATAAACTGATGAACAAAAATAGAACCAGACTGTCCAACCTATGAGGAAAGGCAGGGGGTTGGGGGGAGGGGGGAGAGTAAGTGGATAAGAGATCAACCAAAGGACTTGTATGCATGCATATGAGCATAACAATGGACACAGATATTGAGGGCTTGAGGGCATGTGCTGGGATGTGGGGCAGCTGGGAGAGGTCAATGTGGGGGGGGGAAGGAGACTTATGTAATACTTTAAACAATAAATAATTTAAATTAAAAATAACATATTTAAAAAAAGAAGGATCTTTGAGACAACATGGAGGGACCTGGAAAGTATTATGCTAAACAAAATAAACCAATCAGAGAAAGACAAATATCACATTATCTCACTTATATGTGGAATCTAATAAACAAAATAAACTGACAAACAAAATAGCACCAGAGACATGGAAGCATGCAACAGACTAATGAATCTCAGATGGAAGGTCGGGGGAGGGGAAGAAGGGAGCAGGTACATATTAACCAAAGAACTGATATGCATATATGCATAACCCATGGACATAGACAATAGTGCAATGAAGGCCTGGAGTGGGGGCAGGAGTGGGGCGTGGATCAATGGGGGAAAAATGGGGGACATCCATAATACTTCCAACAACAAAGATAATAAAATTGAGATTAATCCAACTTAATTTCAATAGTATACAAAGCTTTTTTTATATAACTAGGTAATAAAAAATGGTATTATTATATATATTGTTTTAATTATTAAAGCCAATTTACATCACACTGTTGATTACAATTAAAAAATTTAATATTGATTTTTAGTTAGAAGTATCTATAGATTTTATTTTTCATATTATAAAACACTTTAATTTCAACTTCAATTTCATACCTGTTTAGGTAAGTTATACAGAAGTGTTTTCATTATGGTAAATATAAATTAAAGATAAATCACACTGCTACTTTTTCTTCTGGTTATTAAATATTTTATTGTGTGTACTTCTTTTCATTTAGGGTAAAGTTAAACAGAGGTTAACAATACAATAAATCTTTGTAAAACTTTCCTACAACATAACCAATAAGTATAGCAAAGAACACTAAATCATTCAATTCACTGTCTATTTTTTAAGCAGTTCCAAAAACTGCCAGTGATCCATAGTATTTGTACATATATTCTCAATGATAGTAACCACAATGTCAACAATGTTTTTCATAGAGGCTGCTATAGAATTTTTCAATCTGTATTTACAGTTATATAATTCATTAAAAGAAACATTAAGTTATTATCTTAAAACACTCCTAAATTTAGACTTTGGACCTGAAATCTTTGAAGAACTCTAAATTGTAATAGAAAATAAATTATGTTAAAATGAGATTATTCTTTAAAATAAATAATACCCACTGGTTTGACATTCATAGACTGTATCCTGACAATATTTGTGGTAAATTTGAAAGCTTTTGAAGACAACATTTATGTGAAAAAAGAACTGAGCCTCATACAACTAATTTTTTATATTGTTATAAAGATAATTTTATTGACAGTTGTTTGGTGGCTTAACTGAACATAACTGTGTGCAAAATTTATGTTTTAGTATCCTTTTAATTTCTAACAGATTTTCATAATTAAAATAATTTATTTGATCATTTCTTTATAAAAATAATTTTCTTTTTGTGCAAGAATCAAAGTCATTTTATACCTATCTAAGGTTATAGGTTAGATTCTGTTGAAAAAACTGAAATATTATAGGTAGATATTAAATTTTGTTTTCAGGTGACTAAATTTAGCAATTCTTTTTAATTGTTCAAATATATTATGAATTTCCTAGAAATGTTTAAATATTGCTCATTTTACTAGTTTCTGAAGGTGAAGGATTATATTACTGATTTAATATAGCTCTTTTTAAAAATTGTCATTTTCAGCTATAATTTCCTTCTAAGTACTTCTTTGGCTATATCTCATAAGTTTTGGTATATTGTGTTTAAGTTTTCATTTATGTTAATGTATTTTCTAATGCCCATTTTTATTTCTCCTTTGATCCATTGCTTGTTTAGAATAAGTTGCTATTTATATATCTGTAAAATCCACATTTCATTTAGCTATTGTGTTATAGTTTTATTTTATTGTGGTTGGAGAACATACTCTGTATAATTTCAACTTTTTAAATTATTAAAATATGTACTGTAGCCTAATATATGGTCTATCCCAAAGAATGTACCACGTGCACTTGAAAAAATGTGCATTCTGCTGTTATTTGGTAGAATGTTCTATAAACAGGGTGGGGCAAATGTAGATTTACAGTCATACTACAAATAAATAAATAAACAATTAATAAATAATACTAGAATAAAACTCTGTTTCACTTACAACTGTAAATGTCCTTTTACCCCACCCTGTGCGTTGGCTATATTTACTTAGATTGTAATAGTGTTCAGGTATTTTACTTCTTTGTTGATCTGTTTACTTGTTCTAATCATTATTGAAATTAAGGCAATCACATTTCCACCTATCATTATCAAATTGCATACTTCTCTCAACAGTTTCATCAGCTTTTTCTTTATGTATTTTGGGGCTCTGTTATTAGGTGCATATATGTTTAAATTTATTTTTTTGATAATTAATTGACTCTTTTATTATTATTAAGTGCTCTTTGTCTCTAGTAACTTTTTTGTTTGTTTTACAGTACATTTTGCTTAATATGAGTATAGCCAAATTTTCCAAGGTATATCTTTTCCCGTTGTTTATTTTAAAAGTACTACGTTTATTGTGGACTGCAAAAAGTCAGGTAATATTATTTAATCTATTTTTCTTATTTCTGTCTTTTAATTGGAGTGTTTAATTCATTTACATATAATGTTATTACTGTTAAGTAGGATATACAACTGACAATTTGTCCCCCAAAGTTCCCCAATGATTTTTGTTGAAGTGCATCCTGCAAAACAACCACAGGGCTGACTCGGCCAGATGGGAGAAATGTTTGAGGGGGTTCACTGTGTGAGACAGTGCAGGCAAGTGCCTCGGGCATTTCTAGCATCACTGTCAACAGACCGGGACCTTATACAAAAAATACAAAATTTACATTTTAGATGTGATAATGACTAAAGACAAATGTCATAACAATAATATTGTGCTTTTTAAAAGTATAGTTTACACTAGTTTTTAAATGAAGATTAATTAAAATCAGTTCCTCAAGTGCTCAGCTGCCACATGTAGGTAATGGCTACTATATTAGACAAAGTGAATCTAAACGGTTCATCAGTCGTACAAGTCAGGAATACATAGGAATGTCATACAACTGAGAGTTCAGAAGAGAGAAAAAAAGAATCTGAGTTCACTGTTTTCTAGTCTTTAACTCATGTTTCAAATGGTTTCACTGGCGATGAAGCAAGTAAGACAATCATGGTCCAAACATCTGCTTTTTCAAAATATCTATGAGCCCATAGCTTGTATTCTATTCACATACTAGTATACATTTAGACAATAAATTTCCATGTATCAAAACTTTTAATAAAGTAAGTTTAACCAAGGGAGCATATAAATTATTTTGACAAATTGCTTATTAACTTCCAGAGAATAAAAGTTAACTTTTATAGCTGATATTTAAGCAATCCTGTATAATGTTTATTCTTCTTGTACAAACTATGTATATGTCTTCTCTAGTTTCTAGATATGAGCCACTTGGCTGAGTGTTCTGAAACCACTTTTGCATGTTTCTAGCCCATGGTCTGGTAGGACCTAAAGTTCAATCTTCCACATTGTTGCCTAAATGTTTTCGCAAAATTTTGTTCAAAGTTTATTCTGTATGCCTAGTTTTAATTTGATATCCAGGAGAAGGTTTGGAATAATTGTTCAGTCTTTGTAAATAAATTTATTTTGACTGTATAACCTGTCTTTCATAGAATTCATGGTCCTCCTCTGGCAGTCTCTTTCTCTTTCTCTTTCTCTCTCTCTTTCTTCTTTATTACTATTGCATAGAGTTTAAAAATTAATCCCCTGTTGTGGGACACCTATTGTTCTCTTTTTTATACTACTACTAGAGGCCTGATGCATGAAAATTCGTGCAAAAGTACGCCTTCCTTCCCCTGGCTGCCAGCACCGGCTTCCCTATGACACGCGGGACCCGGGCTTTCCCTCTTCCAGCCGCCAGCACCTATGCAAAAGTACGCCTTCCTTCCCCTGGCTGCCAGTACCGGTTTCCCTATGACACGCGGGACCCGGGCTTTCCCTCTTCCAGCCGCCAGCACCTGGGACCTGAGCTGGCTTCCCTCGGGTCGCTGGCAGACACTCAGGACCAGGGCTGGCTTCCCTCGGGCCCCAGCTTGGTCAGGAAGGATGTCCAGAATGACATCCAGAAGATGTCCAGTCTAATTAGCATATTACCCTTTTATTATCATAGATTACAAATCCCATGGCAACAAAGTTATCCCTGAGTGCTCTTGTTCGGTTATTTAATACATGATGAGTTAGATCTATCCACCAAAAACACATCATAGAAAAACATGCTGCTTGATTTTCATGGCTTATTTCAAAGGTCTAATCAAGAGCTATTTATAAAAACACAATAATTTTGTCACACTACAATAACTAAGAAAAATATCCTTAAGAAAGGTAAATGAATTACCAATTGTGTTCTGACTTGATTTGCCTGTGATGAAATAGTCCAACCCTGATTTTATTATAATTTTTATTATAGGTATATTTAGCATAATGAACAAATGAAGAATAAGCATTTTATAAAAATTCTTTAAAGAATAAATCATTTGTGCTTCATTTTATATTGGAATAATTACTTTAGAATCCATTTAGCTTTGACATTTGTGGTCACTAACATCCACTCTGTTAATAATTAAATGTATCCAGTTGTAGGGAATACATATTTATCAGAATAGAGCAGAGCACATTATCTTGTTTTCTATTGTTTCTATAGGAATATTTAGGTATACAGATCATTGCATTCATAGAGAATATGGGGTGCATTAGTGTGTGCATTAATTTGTCAGCTCTCATACAGTATGGAGCTGTTTAATCACTTCCAAGGTAAGGTTTTTGTTTACCAGTCCGGGTGCATTAGTGTGTGTATTAATTTGTCAGCCCTCATATAGTATGGAGCTCAGTTTTAATCACTTCCAAGGTAAGGTTTTTGTTTACCAGTCTTTAGAAATTAATCACTGTCATTGCATTGTTAAAAGAAAAAATAACAGGACATTGATGAAGTGGCTACAATTTGTGCAGAGTATATAAATATTAGATTATGCAGAAACAGACCAAAATCTTAAATATATTATGCAGTAAGATTTTTTCTGGCTGCCAACTGAAAAGTGGTGTTCAAGAAAGAAATAGACATTTCTTAAAAATACAAAATAGGAAGAAAAAATGCTTCCACAGTTTTGTTTCAAAGGAAACTCCTCCTTTGTATAATAGACACGCTGCTGCCAATTTCAGGAAAAAATTGGTAAGGTCATTCAAATTTCTCTAGTGTGACTTACTGTTATTAAGGTAGTGAAGGGTACATCTTTCCTCATTAATTTGGCTGCAGTGTGTTAAGAATCCAGATAGATAAAACATTTCCTTGCACTCAAGGAAAACAAATGAGTACAGGAAAATTAGTTTTAAAAATGTGACATTTAAAAATAGAAACACAGAGCAGATTTACTTGTATGCCATTCCATAATGGCTTCTGATAATATATATATATTTTTGCTAACCTTGTAACAAGCACAATACTCATCTAATTTTCATTACAATTCAATGAGGTAGGTTGTGTTATTATCTCTGTTTTTTATAGCTGAGTGGGACAAGAGAAACGTGTTCAAGGTCACAGAGTAGAAAGCAGAGGACGTGCGATGTGAATCCAGGAATGCAATATTAAATCTGTGAACAGTGCCTGATATTACCAGTTATAGGGGGAAATCTGTTTAGGTTGTAATATTTTGCAGTTAGCAAAATATTCATTCCTTCCTCCTTTCCTTTATTCACTTAGCAAGCATTTATTGAGCACCAACTGTGTGCCAAACAATAAACTAGGCCTGTTGGGGGGAGGAAGGGGGCTGTAATTTTGTCAAAGAGATGCATATGTCAGTTAAAAATCGCAATCCATTTCTAATTGCAATTAAGCTTGAAAAGGATGCATGTTTTCCCGGTGTAGCTAACCGGGAAAAGAACGTGTAGGGTAAAGAACGTGTCAATGCTTGGGATTCTGGCTCAGACTGAAGGTTGTGGAAATAATTTGATTGAAAGTGGGTAAGTTAACACATGTCACTTGAGCATGGAGAAAGAATGACTGACTGATGCCTCCTCTCCAGAATAATATGAGAAACAAAGGAACATCCAACCATTATAGAGAAAGAGAACGGCAAGAACGGCATTCAGAATCAATGTCCAGTACAGAAAATAGGGAAGACAGATGGAGGCTAAGACCAAGCTTAAAGGTTCCTTCAACTGCATATGTACACTAGGAGGAAAAGTGGCACCGGCTGCAGAGCTTGCTGGAGAAGGTGATGACTAAGGCCTTTGAGTCAGCTTGGCCATTCCCCATTAAGAATTTCAGTTCATTCTGTTTCTTGTCCTTTGTAAATGACTATGTTCCTTAGGCTCATCCCATCTTGTTACATCACCTACTTGTTTTTATTGTCTCTTTTTTAAAAATACATTTTTATTGATTTCAGAGAGGAAGGGAGAGGGAGAGAGAGATAGAAACATAAATGATGAGAGAAAATCATTGATTGCCTGCCTCCTGCACGATCGGAGATCTAGCCCACAATCAGGGCATGTGCCCTGACCAGGAATCGAACAGTGACCTCCTGGTTCATAAGTCGACTCTCAAACCCTGAGCCACTGTGGCCCGGCTGGTTTTATGATCTCCTGATCTAGCTCCATTTTCCCTCACATTCAAAGAGAACTCTGGTAGAATATTCAATTCCATATTAAAAAGTCTTAAAAAAGCCCAGGCCAGTTTGGCACAGTGGATAGAGCGTCGGCCTGCGGACTGAAGGGTCCCAGGTTCGATTCCGGTCAAGGGCACATGCCTGGGTTGCAGGCTTGGTCCAACCTACAGGAGGCAGCCAATCAATGATTCCCTGTCATCATTGATGTTTCCATCTCTCTCTTCCTCTCCCTTCCTCTCTGAAATCAATAAAAAAATATTTTAAAAAGTCTTAAAAGAAGAAAATTTAAACAGTATATTATTTAAGTCAAAATAGATATCTGGAAAAACTATTAAAAAATAAAGTAAGAAAAGTCTTAATAAATAATTAAAGTTTGTTCTATCACTGAGAAGAGGTGAGGCAGGGAGTAGAACAACTATAATCTGTGAAAAACAGGGAAGGCTTTTAAGCTAATGAAAATATTATATTTCTTAATCTGAGGGGTGTGTGCTTGAAAATTCATTTTATATTCTTTAAAGTTCTCACATATCTGAATCATTATTTTTATATAATTTTATCATAATTATTAAAACATAAAAAATAGCCTCCCCAAAAGGATATATATATCCTTTACCCTAAATTGGCTCCCCTCAGGCCATAGAGGTGGGTCCACTGGTCATGCTAAGCCGTTTCTACTTGGAGCAATATTAAATTACACAGAGAATTCCCATATGACATAGCAATCCCATTGCTGTATATATCCAATGGAAATAAAAGCAGTATCTCAAAGATACCTGTACCCTCATGTACATTTCAACATTATTCATAAGAGGCAACACAGGGAAGCAATCAAAATGTCCATCATCCGATAAGTGGATAAACAATGTACTTACAGGCAATGCAATATTATTCAGCCTTAAGAAATGTAAATCCCAGAGAGCTGGTGAGGAGCGGGGTGCGGCCTTCTCCCCGGGCTCCTCCAGGCCTCCTGCTCTGGCCTGCGGGTGAGCTCGGCCCGGGACAGGCAGCTGCTCCTTCCCGCAGACCAGAGCCCTCACTGCGGGTGCCCACCCGCCAGGCCCAGGCTGGGGAGCAGCAGCGAGCCTCTCCCCACACCCCCATCTCCTGTGGACCCCAGGGTCTGCAGCCTGACCCTTCAGGGCCTAAGCGGAGCCCCACCTCCCCCAAGCCCCGCTCAGAGCCCCCAGGAGGAGCCGAGGCCTGGCTGCCTGGAGCTTAGGGCAGAGCTGGGCGAGACCAGCTGGGACAGGCGCAGAGGGAGGCCCCGAGGCAGGTCTGCCTGGACACAGCTCCCACCCCCAGGGCTTGGAGCTGCGGTTGGGGCACCTGGTGACCCTGCGGCCCAGGCGGAGGAGATTCACCGGGTCCTGACTGAAGGATAAAGGCTTGAAGGGCCGAAGGTGAGGGAGCCGCATCCCGGCGGGCGGTTGGCCGGGGTTCTACTGCAGACCCTGGTTTCGGATGAACAAAGGCAGAGGCGCAGGCCGCATCTGGCCGCTAGGACGTGCCCGCCGCCCTTTGCGAAGATGTACTGGCCCTTCATGAAGATGTACTGGCCCTTCATAGAGGCCCGGGTACATCACATGAAACAGCTGCTCTCAGCTTCCCCCCGACCTTCCAAAGGAGAGCTGGGCGACATCCAGGCCTCCTAGATGTACTGAGGTTGCCGGCGCATGATCAAGTAGAGTTACGAAATCACACGTCTTGCAAACGCCCCCCCCCCTTTTTTTGTCTTTTTTAATCAAAAGGAATGTCTTCTGCAAATGCCTCTGAGATGGAATTGTCAGCCTACCTCTAGAAGCGGCCGGAGACAGCAGGAGCCGCGGTCCACTTGTGCCCCGGGGTTAGAGGTCACGGAGTAAAAGACCTTGAGGAGCAAGGAAAGAAGGTTCTATGCCAGGCTGGTCATATTTAGAAGGCATTTTCATATTATAATATTGTTTTAAGTGTGCATTTTATTCTGCACTATTGTAGAATAGTCGACATTGCTAAGTACTTTTTTGAAATATCTATTTTTCTATACGTTCCGAAGTGCCTGATAAAAGTAGAGGTGGTTAAAAAAAAAAAAGACCTTTTAATAAATACCTTGTTAAAATTCATATCAAATACTGTTATTTTGGTGGATGGCCAAACCACCTCTTTGAACGGTACACATCTGTTCACTGGTTCAAGGGAGAAGGGAAAGCGAAGAGCTCTATGCCAGTGTGTTTCAAAATGAGGCCGATTAACCATTGTCCTTTATGTTCACGCGTTTCCTTGTTCTTAGCTATGTATATAGTGCATATAATGGACAAATGAGTCCTAATTTACAACAGTTAGTCTTTCTAGATGTTAAAGAGATTGCCAGTGTATGACAAAAATAGAGTTAGTAAACTAATGCATTTTGTACATTGTGCTAAAATTTCTAGGAAAGATTGTCTTCTGAATATTTGAGCATTATAGCCTATATGGTCTGTGGAGGATGGGGAGAAGGGAAGGATGGTGTTAGGCTACAGTGTTCATATTTCAAAGATACTTTCAGATTATAACTGTTAAATGTGTGGAGTTTATTCAAAACTGCTGTGTATATAGTGGACGAATTAAGTGCTTTTTTGAAACATTTAGTCTATCTTCAGGGGTCCTCAAACTACGGCCCGCGGGCCACATGCAAATACAAATATTGTATTTGTTCCCATTTTGTTTTTTTTTATTTTATTGATTTTTTACAGAGGAAGGGAGAGAGATAGAGAGTTAGAAACATCGATGAGAGAGAAACATCGATCAGCTGCCTCCTGCACATCCCCTACTGGGGATGTGTCCGCAACCCAGGTACATGCCCTTGACCGGAATCGAGCCAGGGGTCCTCAAACTACGGCCCTCGGGCCATATGCAAATACAAATATTGTATTTGTTCCCGTTTTGTTTTTTTACTTCAAAATAAGATATGTGCAGTGTGCAAAGGAATTTGTTCATAGTTTTTTTTTAAACTATAGTCCGGCCCTCCAAAGGTCTGAGGGACAGTGAACTGGCCCCCTGTTTAAAAAGTTTGAGGACCAATGATAGATGTTTAGAAGTGCCCAACATATGTTAAATGTAGAGAAAGTAAAATATCACTTTTGTAAATATCTTTTTACTAAAATTCATAGGAATTACTATCTCTTGGAAATGGAATTGTTAAACCTCTGTGAGCAACAGACTATAGCCTATACTTGTTCAGGAGTTTGGAGGAAGTGGGAGGGAAAGAATTGCAAAAGTTAATATGCTAGTGTTATCCTATTTGGACATTTTCAGATAAAACCATTTTTATGTGTTATGTGCATTTTGTTTTGCTGTGTATATAATGGACAAATACATCCTAAAATTGCAATATGTAATCTTTAGATGTTTAAGAGGTTGCCAGTATCTGACAAAGTAGTTAGTAAAATGATCATATTTTGTACACTGTATGTTGAAATTCATAGGAAAGCTTGTCTTGTGTAAATGACTTGGATATGAATTTGTTCAGCCACCTCTAAGTGTTACACATGCCTGTGCTTGTTCACTGCATTGGTGGTGGAGGGAAGGGAGTGAGAAGGAATGGTTCAGGCCACCATGGTCATATTTAGAAGATATCTCAGATTATAACCACTGTTCTGTACGTGCAATTTTAATAGTGCTGTGCACATAGTGGGCAAGTAAGTTCTTGTATAAAGCGTCTAGTCTTTCTAGACATTTAGAAGTGCACTTTAGAAGCATCAGAATATGGACTCAGGGGTCCCAGGTTCGATTCCGGTCAAGGGCATGTACCTTGATTGCGGGCATATCCCCAGTAGGAGGTGTGCAGGAGGCAGCAGATCGATGTTTCTCTCTCATCGATGTTTCTGACTCTCTGTCCCTCTCCCTTCCTCTCTGTAAAAAATCAATAAAATATATTTTTTAAAAAATAAATAAATAAATAAACTTGTTAAAATCCCCTCTAAGCATTCCAGATGCTTATTGTACTATCCACTGTTTTGATGGAGATGGGAAGGAAAGGGTTCTAGATCAGAATGTTCCTTCCTATTTAGAAGATACTTTCAGATTTTAGCCTCTGTGTGCAGTTCAATCAAACTTAAATCCTTATTTGAGATGGTTTGGCTTTCTAGATGTTTGAAAGTGCACAACATGTATTAAGAGTTAAAGTGACACCATTTAAGCATTTTTTTTCTGTTAATTCATAGGAATGGTTGTATTTGGGGAATGGAATTGTTAAATTTAATGTCCTGGAGAGTATGCTGACTGTTCACAGGTGAAGGGGGAAGGGAAGAAGTACAGAAAAAAATGTCCTGTGCCTGTGAGTCTTTAGAGAAATTATCTAAATGATTATCTAACCATTGTTACATAGGTGCATATTAATTAATATTGCTGTGTATTCAAGGACAAACAAGTCTTAATGCCCGAAGTATATTAAAAGTAGAGTTAGTAAAATATGTTAAGCTAATGGAAAAAAAAGTAGAGGTAGTAAAATAATATATATATCCTATATAATAAAAGCCTAATATGCCAAATATTTAGTTGTCTGGTCAGCCATTCAACCAATCAAAGCATAATATGCTAATGATATGCTAAGACTGCTCAACTGCTTGCTATGAGGTGCACTGACCACCTGGGGGCAGACAGTCTACCGGTCAACCAGTTACTATGATGTGTACTGACAACCAGGGGGCAGGTGCTCCGATCAGTAGGTCAGCTTGCTGCTGGAGTCAGGCCAATTGGGACTGAGTGAGATGGGCAAGACATGCCCTAGAGCCCTCCCACAGTCCCTCCCCAGTCCAATAGTGCACCAGTGGGGTCCCTCAGCCTGGCCTGCACCCTCTCACAACCTGGGACCCCTTGGGGGATGTCAGAGAGCCGGTTTCAGCCTGATCCCGCAGGCCACTCCCCTTGGGAGGGAGCCAGACACAGGGTTCATGGCTGGTGAGTGCAAGCCTCTCCCAATCAGGCAAGTCCACAGCAGGCACAGTGGGGCCAGGATGAGTGGGAGCAGCAGGTAGGAGCTGCAGGCAGCGTTGGACTGTGGTTTTTGGCCCGATCGCTGCAGGCCACCTAGAGCAGTGATGGCAAAGCCTTTGAGCTCGGCGTGTCAGCATTTTGAAAAACCCTAACTTAACTCTGGTGCTATGTCACATATAGAAATTTTTGATATTTTCAACCATAGTAAAACAAAGACTTATATTTTTGATATTTATTTTATATATTTAAATGCCATTTAACAAAGAAAAATCAACCAAAAAATTCTGTAAAACCACACATATATGAGCCAAAAGTGCACATTGGAGTAAAGATAGTCTCTTCAATAAGTGGTGCTGGGGAAACTGGAAAGCCACATGCAATCAAGTGAAACTAGATTAAATGGATTAAAGACCTAAACATAAGACCCAAAAGTCTAAGTTACATAGAAGAAAATATAGGTACCAAACATATGGACCTGGGTGGTAGAGAACATTTTATGGACTAGACCCCAAAGGCAAGGGAAGTAAAGGCAAAAATAAATGCATGGGACTATATCAAACTGAAGAGCTTCTACACAGCCAAAGAAACGGACAACAAAATAAACAGGCAGCCAACAAGATGGGAGATGGTATTTGCAAACAGTAGCTCCGACAAAGGTTTAATTTCCAAAATATATGAAGAACTCGTAAAAATCAACACCAAACAAATAAACAATCCAATCAAAAAGTGGGCAGAGGACCTGAAAATATACCTCCTCCAAAAAGACATACAAACAGCTAGTAGATATATGTTCAACCTCAATGGCAATTAGTGAAATGCAGATTAAAGCAACAATGACATACCACCTTACACCTGTTAGAGTGGCCATTATCAACAACAGAAGCAACAACAAGTGTTGGAGAGGTTGTGGAAAAAAGGGAACCCTCATTCACTGCTGGTGGGAATGTAGACTGGTACAACCATATGGAAAGCAGTCTGGTAATTCCTCAAAAAATTAAGAATAGAGCTACCATATGACCCAGCAGTTCCTCTCCTGGGTATATACCCCCAAAATTAAAAATAATTTATATGCAAAGATAATATGCACCCCTATGTTAATTGAAGCATTATTCCTGGTGGCCAAGACATGGAAACAGCCAAAGTGCCCTGAGATAGAGGACTGGATAAAGAGATGTGGTACATATACAAAATGGAGTACTACTCAGCCATAAGAAAAGATGAAATAGCGTCATTTACGACAACATGGATGGACCTTGAGAACATTATGCTAAGTGAAATAAGTCAGACAGAAAAAGCTAAGAACCATACGATTTCACTCATATGTGGGATAAAAACTGAAACATATGAACACAAATATCAGTGTGATGTTTCGCCAGGGATGAGGAAAGAAGGGGGTCCTAATATGAGGTGACAGAAGAAAACTTGATTTTGGGTGGTGGGCACAGGGTGCTATATACAGATTTTGTAACTTAGAAATCCACACATGAAACCTATATGTTCATGTTGACCAATGTCACCCCAATAAAATTTAATAAAATAAAAATATGGAAAAAACAAGGAATAACAGTAGCACCTGCCATACTGCATCACAGTCAGGACTGACCACCACTAAGGATGGATGGTGCTCAGCACTTCATCTGCCTCAGATGAACACTGGGCAAGTAACAGTGACTGCGCTCATAAGGGGAGGAGAAGAGCAAGGGGAGGAGAAATTGCAGAATAAAGGAAAGTTTCAAAGAGAAGATAAAGTTTCTGCTGTGTCTCAATCAATGAATGGAAGTTCACCAGTTTAATGAGGTGGGAAAGGGATCCCAGGCAGAGGGTCAGGGTGTCCCAAGGTTGTCTCTTTAGGTCACCCCATCCTTTTCTCTAAGAAATGACATCCACTACTCTTGTGGCTTAAACTCTCAAGTAGGCTAATTCTTCCTAAGTTGACAAGTTATATTTCTAATGAAATCCCTTTCTATTGGAACTCACTATATTCATCTCCTGTAACCACCACAAACTCCCAGACTTTAAAAGTAAACTCAGTCTGTCTCTGCCCCCACGTTGCTTCTCCTCTTCCTATATTCTCTCTGACAAATGCAGAAATATTACAGATGTACGCTTTATTCCCAGACTCCTCCTCCTTTTGCCCCTCTGCCTTCTCCATTTGGATCATCACTAAACTTAGCTGATTCTATATAAAATTTATCTTCCAAATCTGAGTCCACCTCTCAAAATGCATTCATCTCTTACCTAAACTTCTGAAATAGTGCCCCAAATATACTCCTATATCCAACATTCCTTTATTCACCAATTAGCCAATCATGTTTATTCAGTCACTCCACAGAGATGAACTGAGCAACTAAAAGATGCCAGTAATTCTTCTATGTGCTAGAAAATCAATAATGAATACCTCTGAGCTACTGAGGCATTTATTTATATTGTCACAGTATAACCTTTGCAAAATTAATCATGTCAACTGTTGAAAACCTCAGTGAACTCTGTATTGCCTACAGATTATGACTCAGTACAAATTCTGTAGCATGTCATAGAAAGTCCCTCACATTGAGGAGCCAGTCTATTTTAAAGAAACCTTTTCTAAAAAGGACTCATTTTTCAACTAACCAAACTATACCAAACTTATCTCCAATCTCATGCTTTTTGGCCTTTGTACACAGTAATTTTCACTTCTGCTCTTCCCTCCAGCACTGTCTGAGGAATGGTCCAACTTTTAAGACCAGTTTAGTCTCTTCTCTATGAAAATGAAATCAATCAATTACTGTACCTCTTCCTGCTTTAGTCTCATCAAACTCTTCAGACTTTATTTTCTGACTATCTTAATTTATTATGATTACCAATTGAAAATAATTCTCTATATATCCTTAGAAAACTCACTCCTTTTGATTTTGCCCATATCTTATGCTACCTTATTTATATTAAAATATTATAGGCCTGTGTAACAGTATTAAAACATACAGAGAACAGCAAGCAGGGAGCAGATTAAACAAAGAACATACTAGTATATGCATAACCCATGGACACAGGCAGTAGTGTGGTGAAGACCCGAGTTGTAGTTGAGTGCCGGGTGGATGGGGTCAATGGGGAATAAAGGGTGCATCTGTAATACTTTCCACAATGGAGATAAATGTTAAAAAACATACAGAGAACTAAGCAAATTGATTCACATCTGGGGAGATTTTTAGAACTACAGAGCACCTTATTCTCCCTCTTTTACAAAATGCTATTTTCTGAAATAGAAATCAATCTCATACGTTGAACCAACTCAAATCTTAATAATAAGTTTGGAGTAACATCAGCATTAAATAAACAATAGTTAAATAATTTCACTGACTGCTATTTCCACTCTGTTGCAAACACATGCTCCTAATTTCTTTAAGTGAAGATATAATGACTAAAACTAAATCATCCCACTATGTAGTACATCCCAATACAATATTTCAATCCAGTATTGAATTCACTTATTCATTCAATAAGTATTCTTGAGATGATTACCATGTGTCAATAAGCCCAGGGTATATGGGGTTAAATAAAGAATGTTTCCTCTCAAATTACTCACAGTCAAGTAAACAACTGAAAAAAGAGGAAATCAACAAATATAGCATAAAATTGTAACTGCTGAAGGAAGGTCTATAAGGAAAACTGTGTAGTCCAGAAACTGAAGTTATAAGAAGGAAGAAGACATCAGGTAAGGAGAAGAGAATTCCAGATCAGGTCAGGATAGGTGTCTAGCATATGCAATTACAGAAGAGAGCATAAGTGTTCAAATAGCCTAAGATAGGTGTGTGTGTGTGTGTGTGTGTGTGTGTGTGTGTGTGTGTGTGAACTTAAACACTGAGTCCTTCCTAAATTATATATAAGATCCTAGAGCTCAAAGAGATCATTGTCTTAATCACTGTTTCTTCCACAGTGTATTGAATAGTAGGCACTCAGCAAATACTTCTTGAAAAGATAAATAAATGTCTTATAAGAACTAATGAGAAATGATAGTTCTCAATTTATTTGAAAATTCTAATATGTGACAAGGAATTAAGGCTTGAGACTAGAAGCATCAGAGTTTATGTAATTATAGATTTTTTAAGTTTGATCTTTAGGGTTTGCTTGGACAGTGTAGATTATCAAATAAATTTGACAAGAGGTCCTATATCAGAGCACATCAAGAATGTTAGATTAAATTCATTATGGACCAGGATTTCTTTAAATTTTCAGGCAGAATGAATTAATGCTATCTATCAGTTCTATCAGTGCAGAGGAAATAATTAGTTACTTAGATAAATTAAGGAGTGTGTGTGCCTTTTAAATGTAATAAAAGCAGAGTGATAGAGCCATGGTGAGGAGGAGTGTGCTGTCTCTAGGATTCATTCTGGGAACATTCCTGTAACGCCAGGCAGAGTTGGCCACAGTCCATGCCTTTGTGCCCTGTTATAGGACTGTCATTGCCTTCCTGGCATTCACAACTCTTCCATTCTAGAGAAGACAATGAGGCAACAGGCAAATTGTTATGACCCCTAGATGGGCTGTTAAGGACAGAGAAGAACCTTGTGGAAAGAGTTTGAATGCTGGAGTAAACTAGACCTCGGGTAAAATTCTGGATCTGGACAAATTAACATCCAGCAAAGGAAAGCTCCCGTCCCTCACTTCTTCTCCTGCCCTGACTACCTATTTCTCAACCTTTGGATTCAACTGAGATCACAACCCTAAAAGTTTTAGTACTTCCAAAATGGAACCCCTGCCATTTCTCCCCACCTTCCATTCCCAATGGCCTCAACACTTGCTTCCCTAATTAGACAATCTACTTTTCACCCAGTTTCTAAGGCAAAAATACTGTGTAAACTTATTGCTTTCTTTTGTTCAAACATCACAATGCATCAATATTTCCTGCCAGCACTATCTTTGATATAAATCTTGATATATATCAATTATTATAACACCCAACATTGCCACCTTAGTCCATATCCCCATCATTGCCTCCTGTCTACCCTCCCAGCAACCATTCCTGCCATAAAACATCTGTACTTTATATGACAGTTAAAGATACCACTTAAAATATAAATATTTGTTTTGCCCATTGAGTTGTTGGTGGCCTTGGAATTGTCACATATGGCCTTTATTACATTGAGGTATGTTCCCTCTATTCCCATGAGGCTGAGAACTTTTATCATAAATGGGTGCTGATGTCAAATGCTTTCTCTGCATTCTCTGCATCCATTAATATGATTGTGTAGTTTTTAGACTACATTTTGTTTATGTGGTGTACCTCATTTCATCACTTGCAGGTATTGTACCATCCTTGCATTCCTGGAATAAATGCCACTTGATCATGGTGTATGATATTTTTAATGTACTTCTAGAGCCAGTTTGCAATATTTCATTGAGGATTTTAGCATCTATGTTCATCAGGGATATTGGTTTATAATTTGTTTTGTAGTGTCTTTATCGGGTTTTAGAAGTAGAATAATACTGGCCTCATAGGATGAGTTTGGGAGCCTTCCCACCTCTGAATTTTTCTGGAATATTCCTGACTAGCTTCTGGGGTCACACGTAGCACAGGGGACTATGCCCTGAGATTATACACTCTCTTACTAAAAGGGTTTCTTTGTTCACACCTGATCTCTCATCCATCTGAGATAACAAAAATGATATTTCTGGTTAAAACAAACAAAAATATTTGAGCTGAAACATATTTTTAGGAAGATTCCATTAAAAGGAATTGTCCAGAATCCTTAAGAAATAAAGACAGAAAGCAGATCAGGGTTTTCCAGGGGAAGGGGGAGTGGGGAGTGAGTACTGTTGGTGCTGGTTTTCCTTGTGGGCTGATGGCACATCCTGCAACTAGACAGTGGTGATGCCTGCACAGCATCATGATGTACTTCATGCTCAGGAATGACACCATAAAACCCAATGATGACTTTTATTATTTAAATTTAATTATACAATGGGAAAATGAAGGCTAAGAAGAGAAAAAGTAAAATGATAAAAGCAAAACACCCCCAAACAATAGACATCAAAAGATGGAAAATTGAACCACACCATGGAGAACATAAAAAGAAATTAAAAAAGGAAAAGAAAAGGAAAAGATCAAGGCTCAGGGGTAAAATGAGATTGTCCCTTGGGACAGGGCTAGCACATTTAACAAGAAGCCCTTGAGCTGGGCCCTCAACAGGCAGCTCCTCCCCTGAGGCAAGAGCCAGCATGGGCTCCAAGGAGGGTTCTTCATTAAGCGGTGGTGGGGCCTCGGTGTCATCTGGGGCCGGCCCTGGCTCCACAGCTGGAGAGGCTGCTGGAGGTGGAGAGGCCTCCAGCTCTGCCTCAAGCTCCACAGGATGAACTTCAGGTTTAACAGGAGGAGCTGCCTCTGCCTCCTGGGCTGGTGCTGGAGTTAAAGGAGGAGAAAAGATCACCCACGTGCCTGTATTTTCATCTGTCGCCCAAAGACAGAACACAGGCACAGCCCAGGACCCACCACAGCACATCCTCCCACCCGCGGTCCAGCAGATGGGTGGTCTGAAGCTGGTTCTTGCTCCTGACCAGCTCTGGGGGTGCTCCCTTTGTGTCTGACAACAATCCCTCCCCATAAGCTCCCATGCACCTCCACCCCCAATCCCACCCTCACTTCCCCCACCTTCTCACCCTTGGGCTCTGCCGCTTTGGGCTCTAGGTGCTCCAGGCCAGTCTGTTTGTCATGGGCCCCGTACTCCAGGTCACTGTTGAAAACTTTGAGCTGCCGGTTGAAAGTGGGCTGCTTTGGGGTTGGAGGCCTAGGGAACCTGGGTGGCTCTAGTGGAGGAGTCCCTGTTTGTCCATCCACAGGCCCTGGCTCCCCAGACCCCCAAGTGGCCAAACACACTTCAGGCCTATTCTGGCCCTCAGTTGTGTGGCCCACTGGGCCCTCACTGCTGCCCATGGCGCAGGTTTCTTCCTTGACCACCTGCTGCTTCATCTTGACATAGGTTGAGCTCTGCAATGACAGTGACCGTCAGCCAGTGGGGAATCCTCAAGCCTGGCCCCACTGACTGCTACTTCTGCCCACTGCACCTTCTGCTCTGGGATCAGACCCAGCCCCGTTCCTGCTCCAGGCAAACAAGCCTCACATGAACCCCCCTTACACACACACACACACACAAACAAACACACCCTGAGGGACATAAGGCACTCAGGCTGGATCAGAGTGGTGGCCTGGCTCCAACAAAACCTCCCTGTTACCTTTGGGTCCCGCCTTGAGTTACCTTTGGGTCCCATAGGCGTCGTCTGGGTTGAGTCCGCTCCCAGCGGCGGGCACGTGGAAAAACATTCTCATTGCTGCCTCTTTTGAGGCCTCGGCCTCGGCACACTGGGAGACAACACGAAAACATGGTGTCCTCTCCAATGTCTCAATCCCAGTGAGCTGGGAAGAGGCAGTTATAGAATGTGACTGCCTGGTTACCAGGCTTCCAGGTTCTGTTGGGCTCCATCATCAGGAAGTGAGATCACTGCTCCTGTCAGGAAGTGAAGTCACTGCTCTTGTCTGAGGACACACTCAGGGTAGGGAGTCCGTATAGTGACCAGTGGGCAGAAGTAGTAGCGACTACAGCTGGGCAGGGCTTGAGGCCTCCCAACCAGCTGCCCGTCACTGTCATTGCAGAGATCATCCCAGGACATGGAGGAGCAGCAACTGGTCAACAAAGACCCCAGCCCCATGTCCACGAGGGTTCACATGGGGAGGGCTTGCCATGAACAGGTGGGGTTGGATGGTCAGGACCAGTCATGTTCCCACCCCAGGTCAAGGCTGACTGGGTGACATGGAGTGTGGGTGGCACCCTCTGCCCCAGGTCTATCCTGAGCCCTGGAGGTGACTCTCATTTCCCCTGGGTGGAGGTCTGTGCAGACACAGGGCTGGGCCTGATACAGGAGCAGAAGGTCCAGGGGGCAGAAGCAGCAGAGCCAGGCTTGAGGCCTTCTGACCAGCTGACGGTCACTGTCATTGCAGAGCTCAACCAGGGTCAAGGAGCAGCAGCAGCTGGTGGAGGAAGAACCCCGCCCCATGTTCAGCATTGAGGGGCCGGTGAGCCTCACCACTGAGGGCCAGGGCAGGCCTGAAGTGAGTGTGGCCACCTGGGGGTCTGGGGAGCCAGTACCTGTGGGTGGATTGAGGAGGACTCCTCCACCGAAGCCCCCCAGGCTCCACAAACCTCAAAACTGCTCAGTCCCAACACCCAGGTGGCAATATTCAACCCTGCCCTGGAGCGCGATTCTTTGTTACTAACACCAGGAGGGAAGACCTGGAGCCAAACAAGGCAGAGCCCAAGGGTGAGGAGGTGAGCGGGGCAGGGGTAGGGAGGTAATGGGTGGGGGAAGTGCAGGCGAGTTTATGGGGAAGGATTGTTGCCAGAGCAGCCCCTGAGCCTGGCCAGGGGCAAAGACAGGCCTCAGACCACATATCTGTTGGACTGCGGTTGGAGAGCACGGCCTGTGGTGGGTCCAGAAATGTGCCCAGTGTTCTGTCTTTGGGCGACAGATGGAAATACAGGCACGTGGGTGATCTTTTCTCCTCCTCTAAATCCAGCTCCAGCCCAGAAGGTAGAGGCAGATCCTGTAACTCCTGAAGTCCATCCTAAGGAACAGGATGCAGAGCTGGAGGTGTATCTACCTCCAGAGCTTTCACCGCCTCCAGCAGCCTCTCCAGCTGCAGCTGTGGAGCCAGGGC